>NC_081562.1:126572566-126653338 GCF_022355385.1 Mustela nigripes
AGGTGGCTCAGTGGGTTAGGCCTCTGCCTTCGGCTCAGGTCATGATCTCAGGGTCCTGGGATTGAGTCCCGCATCGGGCTCTCTGCTCAGCAGGGAGCCTGCTTCCCTCTCTCTCTCTCTCTGCCTGCCTCTCCATCTACTTGTGATTTCTCTCTGTCAAATAAATAAATAAAATCTTTTAAAAAAAATTTAAAAAAAAGCAAAGGCTGGACAGAGGACTGGCAGGGGATCAAGCTCAAAGCCCCATCCCTCAGGGTTTAAGTTCCAGCTTCCACAAGACTCTTGAAGACTGTTCCTGGAAAGTAGGAGGAATTCCGAACTATTTTGGCTGGCCTACGTATCTCGGAGATCTTTAAATTCACCAATTCGAGCCCACTTTTAACAGCTACTGACTAGTCAATAGGCCACGCCACTCCCCAGTAAAAACCCTCTGCTGATATTCAGTACATTAACAAGCATAGTGGTGGTTCGTTGATCTAGAACAGTTAACAGAAGCTTGCAGTAGTCCCTTCTGAAGTGAGGACTTCCTGACTTGAGCAACAGTGGGGGTGCCATTCCTTGACTGTGCACTCCTTTTTCTTTTTTTTAAGATTTCATTTATTTATTTGAGAGAGAGAGAGCATTAGCAGGGAGAGGGAGAAGCAGACACCCCACTGAGCAGGGAGCCTAATGCGAGACTCCAGCCCAGGACCCTGAGATCATGACCTGGCAGAAGGCAGAGGCTTAACTGACTAAGCCACTATGCTTAAGTGACTAAACCCCTTGACTGTGCACTTTTGATCAGGACCTTGGTATAGCAGAACCCACGTCACACACATCCCTCTGAGGGCCCAATGAAACATTTCTAGGTAAATAAACAGGCGTAACAATAACAAACCCAAATATCACACTACTGTATTTGCCTATGTCCTATATCCCCATGAGTTCTTAAAATTGCTAAATTAGAATGTTAGAAATGTTAGATTAGAATTAGAATGTTAGAAATTACCACATTTCTCAGAGTTTGAGCGTAAAGACAATGAGGGGTGTTAGTGTTGCGATACCAGGAGCACTAGTGGGAGAGCCAAGCTAAGCATCCAGGCAAAGCCTCACCTGGTGGTTCGTTTTGGGGAAACGAGTCGAGTCCTCCTGTGGAAGGTCTAAATACTGTATCTTATCAGTTCCCTTAGGTCAGGACATAGGGAATACTCACGCTAACCAAAACCACACGTTCACTGTCTACATTTATTCCTTTTTGTGAATCCATGTACCCGAGAATCTGAATTATCCTTTGGCCCTGGAAAAAAGAACAGAGCACCACATGGTCCTATGTAGGTAATTTACGGCAGTCTGATGAATATTCTACTCCTCGTGACAATAAATCCCTCTGTGGTCTGATGAAATGGAGCCCCCAGTAGAGATCTTTGTCTCATAAATTCTTATTATTTATGTCACCGATTCTAAGATCCACATCTTTATCATCTTTGGGTGAAATCTTAGATTGAATGAACTATGGCAATTGCCCTTTCCTTACTCTCCATCAGGCCTCTACCTTTCCTGAACCACTCACTGCCTATTGCAATGCATGCCTTACAGACTTGCTAGGTTATGTTCAAGTATGCAGATTGTCCACAGTCTGTTGACGAGACAGAGAGATTTCCTGAATTTCCCTCAGCAGCAGGGTCACAAATCTTCTCACAGGTGGACTCATTTCTGCAGATGAGAAAGCGCTACTATTTTCTTCACATTTTTTACTCATCTCCCTTTTAAACATCTAGACTAGCTCCACATAGAAGATATCCTTTACCGCAGTGCTCAAGGACATTTGGCAGCAAGATCCAAATTCCACATCAAGACTGCTCCTGCCCAGACTCCCACTGTGCCTCCCATCTTGGTTTTCGGCATTAGCCACGTGAAAACACTTACTGATGGATTTTTACGAGAGTGGATATGTTATGTCATGGCAGCAAAATTTAAGACATGAAAATGCTCTAGTCTCAGGAGTTTTTCCATACAGGATTTAGTCGCATAATATTGTCCTGGCTAAAGACCTTGCTATTTCCTTTCCCAAACCTTTATTTAAGAACTTTGGTTATGGATGGAGCAGAACATAAAACAAGTTTACCTGACAGAGCCTGCACCACATAATCATAGATTACAGCTGGTGATAAAAGAAAAATAAGCACTTTACATATGATGACACCAGAAAGAATTTAAATTACAAACCTAACCTCAAACCTTTTGGCTTTTATTAGACTACAGGGCTGATAATATCCATCTGGAATATATAAATTACTATGTTCAGAGTCAGCACTTGACTCCTAATCAAATCCTCATGCTATTTAATCTGAGATGTTATCACTTTTAATAATTGGTAGGTGATCTTTTCAATATAAATATACATTATATTTATACTTGTTTCAAGGGGCAGTTGAATATTTTAAATTGTGCCATAAATCCTGTTAATTTAAAAAGTAAAAATTATTTTAGCTTATGAGACATTCAACTTTTAAGAAATGGAAGACTTTAAGTGTTGTATTCCTTAGTTGTGGTTTAGAAAGGAGGAACACACTCCTTGAAGGCCTGGTTAGTATTTGTCTTGTGTCCTACACGAGCTATGTGCTTTTCCCCCTTTATAGATTGCTACCAAGCACCCTGAGAAAAGTTCATTATCCAGTTTTTACTGGTGAGAAAAAAGAGGCTCTGAAATGTTAAATAACTTGCCCAATGTTCTAAAGCAACTAAATTTCAGGGGAGTCTTTCTTTCTTTCTTTCTTTCTTTCTTTAAATGTTTACTCCAGAGCTCATGAGCTTTCCACTAAAAACTATCAATTAATTCATCATGTGATACAAAGAGCCTGGGTTTAGTACGACAGATGGTTTGACACTGCTCAACCCAGTTGTTATAGGCGAGAATATGATTTGAAATGAACAATTTCATAAGACAGAACACCCAGAGGTAAGTGTAGGTAACTGACAAGGGAAGTGTTATGTAGTTAATAGTTTCAAAAACAGTCATGCTCATAACTTGTTCTCCTAGACACTGAAATCTGAAACTCTGCGATATGCTATAGCAAGGCTTCAAACAAAGAGGTTTTGTTCAGTTCATGTTTTTGTGGGATGGTGTAACTATGCAGTCTATATCAGTCAACAAAGGCAGCACAGAGCTGACCAATGACTCATGAAGTCGTTGGTGAGACCGACCTTCTCAGTTTCAAAATATACATTTCCAGCTGCATTAATGAAACAGTCAACAGCTTATCACTGACTTTTTACTACCTTGGCCTGGTCCTAAGCAAATTGGGTTTTTAATTTTACCTTGGAATTTATCTCTTTATTTAAAATTTTTATATGCATTGTGGTAAAAAAAAATCACTTAAGATAACTTATTATAGATTCATACATTTCTCTCTTTTAAAATACTTTGTAAAAAAATATTTTATTTATTTATTTGACAGAGAGAGATCACAAGTAGGCAGAGAGAGAGAGAGAGAGAGGAGGAAGCAGGCTCCCCGCTGAGCAGAGAGCCCGATGTGGGACTCGATCCCAGGACCCTGAGATCACGACCCGAGCCGAAGGCAGCGGCCTAACCCACTGAGCCACTCAAGCACCCCACTTTTAAAATACTTTTTGATTATATGGTAAAATTTCCCTCAAGAGACTTAGAAGTTAGGTTTTGAAAACAAAAATCTATGTGGAGTAAAAGTAACTTTTTCTTCTCTCTTCATCTTCTCAAAGGAAAACAGAACTTTACAGAAGATTCTGTTGGTATAGGTTATATATATATTTTTTCCGTTTGGGGCCTTCATTTTGTCTTTCAATATAAGAGTTATGTTAATGCTACAGTAACTTTCTTTTTATATTCTGAGCTTCCAACATCAAACTAAGTTCATTTTCACATAAGAGAGAAAAACTGCTGTCTTCCTGTAGGTCATATATTGAAGTAGAAATGGGGTATACTTAGCCCTAAAACCAGCAAATGACATACCGATGATGTTAGAAAAGATACATGGTACAGAATTTGAACAACCGTTTCATTATTACACAGTTTATTATTGTAGAAACTTTGTAAAGATAAATTCCACTCTACCCTGTAGAGTTTCAAACTTAACGCCTGAGTTCTGACCTTCAATATTAAATAGAGATGTATATTAAAAATTAATATTAAATTAAATTAAATAAATATTAAATATTAAATTAAATTAAAATCAATATTAAATAGAGATGTATAATAGGCCGTATAATCTCTGCAAAGATTTTTTTTTTTTTTTTTGGTCCATGAAGCGCCTGCGTCTGGGGTCCAGCGGCAGGTGTAGGCAATTCACCAGGGCGCCCGCTTCCTTCTTAGTCCGGCATTGCTCTGGGGTCAAGGCTCATTATGTCCTAAGCATGGAAGGTTATTACCAGGGGGCGCTGTTTCTCCTCCTCCCCCGAGGCTGCCCTCCAGCGAGGGGCGCAAGGCCGGGAAGACGAGGGTCCCGGCGCGCGGAGGGGTGCTCGCGTGCAAAGGGAGACGCTCAGGAACCCAGCGAGCGCGCCGGCCTGGAGGGAGGCTGAGCGCAGAGGCCCCAGAGAACACAAGGTGAGGAGAGCCTGGGGCGCGGAGGGACCTCGCAGGGGTGTCTAGACGAGTCCAGCTTTCTTGGGGACATTTCAGCGGCGGCCTGGCCCGTGGGTGTCCGGCACAGAGCGCGCCCCGTCCGGCAGCGCCGCTTCCCGCGCTCCGCCCGCCCCTCCCCCCGGGGTCGCCATGGCAACGCACGCCGGGTTCTGGACTCCCAAACTCCCGCGAGCCCGCAGCTGCGCGGGAGGCCCACGGCCCCAGCCGCCAGCCCCCGGCTCCGATGGAGAGCGAGGACGACGCGCCCGAGACCCGGGAGTGCCGGATGATCCTCGAAACCCTCGAGTCGACTATTGAACAATTCCGGTTCAGCCCCAGGTGACCCGAGACAGCCGCCGCGCCCCCCGCGGCGCCACCTCCCCTTCCTTCCTGGGTCCGCCCGTCCCCCGCGGCACCACGCGCCCCGCGCCCCTTTCTCGCGACTCCCTCCCGCGCTCCAGGCCCGCAGGCCGGCTGGTTTGATTTCTCAAGTGTATTCACATAAACTGAGAGCAGGGACTCTGGAGCCACAGTGCCTGGGTTCAAATCCTGCGACCCTCTCCAGGGCCCCTGAGTCGGGCGAGTTCCTTGAAAACTTGTGTCGCAGTTACTTCATGGGAAGACCGCGGACAGGGCGGTGGACGGTGCTGCTTCGTAGTTCAGAGAATCTGAACTGAGTGCATCCGTGTACCCTGTTTGCAAGAGCGCCGTATGTATGTACACATAGTGCCCTCTAGGTGTTAGCCAACATCACCTTGAGCCTTTCGTTACCTTTCCTTGCTCTCATCATCCTTTGCGCCTCTCTGTCCACAGTTTGTTCAGATAATGTAGAGCTGTTGTATCCGGGAAAATGTGTTTTTCCTTCCAGAAACCTGTTAAAATCAGTAAGTGGCCAGCACTAGATCAGCTACTGTGCAGGCACTTAGAATTCCCTAAATCAAGGGCTCCATGGTGCCCTGAGGCTCCAGAGTGAGAAGAAAGGACCAGCGCAGTACTGGTGGCGTGGTGGGGACTGACCCAGGGAGTCAGTGCTGCCCGCCCAGCGGAAGGGGGTGCATTTGTGAAAATAGATCAGGGTAGACCTAGGATTGGTGGTTGTGGAAAGCACATTATTGGCAGCAGCCCATAATAACACCAGGGGCACGGTGTCTAACCTGTTCTGCTTGTTTACTGATAGCAATGACTTCCTGCCTTGGATTCCTGGGCTTTGCCTGGTGTGGAGCTCAGCAGCAAAACACACCGCTGCGCCCAGTGGACAGAACTAGGATGCCAGGTGCTCAGTTACTGCACAGTGCCTGAACAAAGGACTCACTGAGGCCAATGTTAATTTCTCTTCCCCCACAGTGCTAGAGGGGGCTGTGCTGGTGTCTGGGAGGCGTGGGAGAGGCTGGAGTAGGGACTGCAGTCCTGGGTTTCAGGCAGAGTTTGGCACTGGGCAAGCAGCGATCTACAAAGCCTCTGAAGGCCCGCCTTTGTCAAGTTTACATTCTAGTCAGGAAACCAATGACAAGCAAGCAAAGCATGTAATAAAGAAGTTAGTGGTACGTGCTAAGGAAGGAACAGCGGGGAGGGGGCAGAGGCACTGGTGTGCGGGGCAGGGAAGTGGATTGTAATTTTAGATACTGTGGCCCAGGAAAACTTCTCAGAGATGATGTTGGGGTGAGAACCTGCAGGCTTGACGGAGGAACCATTCTGATGTATCAGGGAACGAAGTGTTCCAGCCAAAGAACAGGAAGCAGGAAGGGGTGGGCCCGGGTGTTGCAGGCCCAGCAAGGAGCCCCGGGTGGCTGGAGCCCAGGGAGAAGGGGACAGCAGAGGAGAGGGGAGAAGTAAAGGGACCATGCCAGGCAATGTCACTGACTGGCTGTCCCACAGTTTAACTCCATTCTGACACTCTGCTACCTAGAGACGGCGTCACTTAGCACAGGTGAAGGGCCCAGTCCTACAAGACTGCCCCCGCCTCCAGAAGGCAATCGCAAATCAAGGTTGTTACCTGTGCTTTTGACCATTGGGTCTGAAATTACAGGTTTCCATAACCCCTGCTGTGGGTTCAATTAATTTCCTAGAGCCACTCAGAACTCAGAAAACCAATTTACCTACAGGTGACTAGTTTGTTACAAAGAATATTAAAGGATACAAATGAAAGGCCAGATAAAGAGATTCTTAGGGTACAGTCTTGAAGGGTCTGGAGCAGAAAAGCTTCTGTCCCCATGGAATATGGAGAGTGCCACCCTCCTGGGTCCTGGATGTGTTCTGCTTCACCCACCAAGAAGCTCGATGAAACTTGTAGTTTGGAGGTTTTTTATGGAAGCTTCATTACATAGGCCAAATTGATGAAATCATTGACTTTTGGTGATTGGGTCTAACCTCCTTCCCCTCCAGAGGGGGATGTAGGAGTGGGACTGACTGGTCCCACCCTCGAATTGTGGTTGGTTTCCCTGGCAACCCGACTCCATCCTTAGGGTCTTTCCAAAAGTGCCCCCTTTTAACATGGACTCAGCCCTGGTTCAAAGGAGTATGTTATGAATTACAAAAGACCCACAGGTCACCTTTTTCCACACTGAGACTATTTTAGGAACTGAGGACAAAATACCAAATATAACAAGAGATGATCCCCTTGCTCGGGTCACTTAGGAAATTCTAAGATTCTTGGGAGCTTTGAGGCCAGAACTGTGGATGAAGACTAAAATATTTATTTCTTATTATAAATCATACTATCAAAGATGGGAAGCCGAGAGGGGGATTGGTGCAGACAAATGATTTGACAGACTGAATCTTTCAACAGGATTACTCTGGCTGCTGTTTTGATAATAAGTTATAAGGAAGATAAGGGCAGGGAAACCAATTAAGAGATGGGGGTAGAAGTAGCTTTTGCTTTACCTTGTAGGTTCTTGGATGAGATCAACCTCCTTATAAAAGACAGATTAATAGGAGAAGAATAAAACAGAAGTTTAATGCCTCTTGTATATATGGGAGATAACCAGGAAAACAGAGTAACTCCCCCCAAATGGCCCAAGCCACCCCTTTAAATACCACCACCTAAAGACAAAGGATGGGGATTCGATTGGGGGTGGTGAGTTATGGAAAGTTGCCAGGAAAAGCACAGTGAACAGAAGTATGGCTGTCACGCAGATTTTAATTGGTGCCTTCTTTATTGATAAGATTCTCCTGTGATTTACTCATCCTTTTCTTCCTGGTCTAGAGAAGGAGACACTTACAAATGGGGCCGTCCTTCATAAATGTAAATTTCTCTTCCAAGGGAGTAACTTCTACTTTGTTTGCAGAACTTCTCCTGTGTCTGCAGTTCTCAAAATAATAGCTCAAAATAATCCTTGTGCCAAAGAGGCATATTTTGGGGTGCTATATTCTGCTCCCCTTCAAGTCGGATGTTCAGAAGAGAGGTCCAGACTGGTTGTATCAGTTTGGGAGTAATTAGCACAAAGAAGGTTGTAGGGGTGGAGGGCTTGGTGAGATCACCTAGGAAGTGGGAGGGACAAAGAGACGTGTCTTCTTCGAAGAGGAAAAGAGGGAAGCAGTGTTTTCCTTATTTAAAATTGGACAGTACACCATAGCGAAAGTTTAGCACACCTAATACCATTTTCTCTGACTAATTCGTTAATAAGCATTTGTTAGGATAGATTATTTTGGGATCCAGTGAGAAGTGTCATTGCATTCTATTAATAAATATTCATGGGTCTGTTTTCTGTGCTAAATTTACATGTTAATTTCCTATCTCGTTTATTCAAAAAACATAATTGTCATCTTTCCAAGACTGTATTTTATGCATAACAACTAAGCCATTATTCAGAAATCGAATTGCCAGGACTATAAATAAGGCCTGTGTAGGAGCCACTTAGCTAATTTGTTGTGATGTGGGTTTCATTCTAGGCAAGGAGGTTGCCATTTAAAATCAGAGACATTTGGAATTTGACGGGAAACTGAAGAATGAACCTTCATGTCTCACTTAGGTTTTGAATGAGCCAGATCTTTCTGAGTCAGCTATACAAAATTGAAGACTCAAGGGACCTTAGAGCCATGAGCCATTTCTCCCTAGGGATGGACAACTGGGATCTGTCCCTTCAGGCTTATGGTTTTAGAAGAGTTCTTTCCTGTCTTCAAACCTCGAGTTCTGTATCTTTGAAACAAGAAAGTTAGTCTCTCTCTTATGAGATTATTGGGAGGATGATCTGAAGAGAAAATGCTTATGTTAGTGCATATATCTTAACAATCCACGTGGGACAAGTTAAACACTCAATAAGTAGCACTTAATATAATTAACTCTGTAGGAGGTATCTATCACATTTTTGGATTTGATTTTAAAGCATTATATTGTAGTGTTATAATATTAGGATACCATATAGGAATAACTAAAAACATTATTCCAAGTTTTAAATCATATCCTGAAAATATATGTATTTGGGGTGGTTTCCTTACACTTTTAACTTATTTTTTCCAGCTTTATTGATATGTAATTGACATGTAACATTATATATTCATAATAGCTACCGACATTCCCTAAACCTACTGCCCACAATAGATTTTTTTTTTTTTAATGGAAAAGAAAGAACATACATGTTCAAGCTTAAAGAAAGATGAAGTTGTATAGTTAAAAGGAGCTGCTTGGCATTGGGGAGGCTAAAGGATTGCATTTGTAGACAAGGAGGAAGTGTGATGTCTGTTGAAGGTGCAGTGTTGTAGAATATAAGGAAACAGGTTGAGTGACTGTTTGTATTTATTATGATGATCTAGCACTCAGGATCTAGACCGGAGCCAGAAACCTCACCAGTATTTGAATGGGGGAAATATTTCCTGTTCCTTATTAAATATTAAGAAGTATTGGGGGGCGGGGAAAGAAGAAGGAGAAGCATTTTTTAACTAGTAAAAGGCAGTAAAGGACTCTATGCGGTCTTGTAATAGCAAATGCAGAATGGAGCTGTGATCCCCAGGGCAGAAGAAGAGTAAACAAGAAAGGAAGTAAGAACTCAGAAGACCCTCACTCCCCCTCGATCCCACTGCCACCCAAGGCAGAGATTAAGACGTCTTGGGAGAGGACTTGGCTGGTGGCGGAGAAACTGGTCAGAGGGTGCTGGCTGGAGCTGAGCCACCGGGTGGCTTGTTGAGAGGCTGAAAGATACAGGCAGACTAAGGTTCCTCACCCAGCCGGGAGATCCAAATCTTCATTCCTGAAGGTTCTGAGTTCTCAAAAATAACCCTCCTTGGGCACCTGGCTGACTCTATCAGTGGAGCCTGCGACTCTTGATCTTGGGGTTGTGAGTTCGAGCCCCAGGTTAGGTGTAGAGATTACTTAAAAATAAAATCTTTAGGGGCACCTGGGTGGCTCAATGAGTTAAAGCCTCTGCCTTTGACTCAAGTCATGATCCCAGAGTCCTGGGATTGAGCCCGGCATTTGGCATCTCTGTCTACTTGTTCTCTCTGTTTATCAAGTAAATAAATTAAAAAAAAAAAAAACTTTAAAAATAAATTTTAAAATGTTCCCTCTACCCTTCAGGTTCTTGGCTGAGACTCCCTGTAATAAAAGATTAACAGGAAAAAGACAAAGAGAAGTTTAATAACATATATACCTCCTGTATACATGCAAGATACCTAGGAATATTTAGTAACTCCCTGAAATGGCCCAAGCTACCACTTTTAATATCATCTCCACCCAAAGGCAAAGACGGTGTTGGAGGATGAGGGGGGAGCCATTTTGGGAGGTTGTCAGCAAAGCCCAGGAAAAGGTGGGCGCTCTTGTTATGCACATTGAAGTCCTTGTTCAGTTTCTGGAGATGGAGTGGTCCTCTCTTCCTGGTTCAGCGGGGGAGACAGGCTTACACATGGAGATACCCCTTATAAATGTACGTGTCCCTTACAAAAGGGCGACTTCTACTGTGTTTTTAGAGCTTCTCCTATGCCTGCTGGTCCTTTGAAATACCTACCTCAAGACAGTCCTCCTGCCAAAGAGGTGTATTTGAGGGTGGCAAATTCTGCTCCCCAGTGGCAATGTAGAGAGCAAAATGGAGTCTCTCATGTCAGGCAGGCCTCTGTCAAGCAATGACGCAGACAAAGTAGTGCAGCTGGGAGACAGCGCCAAGACCCACGTCAGCTGACGCCAGAGGCCTGCGGAGACCCACACCCAATTCAGTCCCTTTAGGCAGGGAAGGATTCTGCCAGAACACCTTGGGACTTTTCAGGCCCCTCTGTGTCCGACCACTTAAAAAAGGTAACTGCCACCGGAGGCTGTGCCCGATGGATCTCCAGACAGCACCGAGAACCTTCCCTGCTTGAACATCAGAGGCAGTGAGTGCCAGGGGCTGACCCGGACCAGACCCGGGCGTCAACTCAACTGCGCGCCCATAGACTGACTTCATGTTTGGGTGCTTAATTTCCTATGCCTTTCTGATCCTGTTTGTCGTGTGACTTGTCTTCTGTCCTGCTTTGTGTGCTCTGCAGGCAGCCAAGTTTAATCACAGGATGAAATGTCATTGAGTCTAGAATCCTGAACCTGCTTTATAATTGTGATTTAGGGGTATGGGGTGGCTCAGTGGGTTAAGCCTCTGCCTTCGGCTCAAGTCATGATCCCAGAGTCCTGGGATCAAGCCCCGCATCGGGCTCTCTGCTCAGCAGGGAGACTGCTTCTCCCTCTCTCTCTGCCTGCCTCTCTGCCTACTTGTGATCTCTCTCTCTGTCAAATAAATAAATAAAATCTTTAAAAAAAATTGTGACTTAACTTTGCTTTATGATTGAATAAAGCTGACATGGTGGAAACACACAACTCATGTGTGCTTCTCCACAGTGTGCTTATGACAAGTATGGAAATGCAAAGAAGCACCCCAGAGAATCCGCTGGGTTCCAGACATAGTGTTCACTGACTCCGTTGTATACTCTTCATACTCAGAATTGATCACTTCAGCCAGACCCCATTCTCTGCCTTCTGGTTCAATGACCAAAGGACCACCGGGTGGTGAGCTATCAGTTCAATTAAATCTCATCGAATTCAATGGAGCTATTGTATTTCTGGATGAAAACATTCTTCCCCTGAGAACTAAGACCTCCAAGCCAGCAGATCATAAAGTTGCTGGGACAGGAAGCAATACTCCTGGGAGCTGGTTATTAGGTATAAGAAAGAGAGAGGAGCCGCCTCTACTTCTGTCTCTGGGCTCCTGGACGGACCTGTAGCCATGGGAGAGGCAGCAGCCCATACTGATTTAAAGCATAGACTGCATCCTGTAAGACAGAAACACATCTTTTCATGGATCTGTCTCACAACTGCCATAATCAAATCCTCAGTAAGCTTTGAGGGGCCAGGCCGTACTGGGTGATGGGATATGTGATAAGACTCATCATTTCCAAGGGCATGAGCCCATTGCTGCACTTCTTTTGCTATGAAATGAGCACTTTTATCAGAAGTGAAGATGTGCACGAAGTCATGATGGTGGATAAGGCATTTTGCAATGGATGGTGATTCTGGAAGATGCATTGTGGTCGGGGAATACAAATCCATATCGCTAGACATATCCATATGTAGACATCGGCGTAGAATACTTACGTCTACCCCGGGGAGGCTGATGGCAGAGGGTCAGTGTTATCAGGCAGCCACCAAGTGGCTGGCTATCCCCACTGGTTAATACTGGCACATTAGGGACTCACTGCTGCTCTTTCTTGTTGGCTGATGAGGCATTCGGTGCTTGCCTCAGCCAGGCCAGACTCGGTAAGGTGACGTCCGCGTTGTTGAACTCCATCCCTACCACCATTGCCATTTCGTTCAAGGGCCATTGAGCGAGCCCTGGGATGGTTGCAGAAACTAACTGCTATCCAGAGTATGTCATTTCACCTGCTTCATCACTGAACACTTTCTCTGTGATGGATGCCCTTTGGTGAGTATCCAAATGGAGCACAAGTATCTTTATAGACTGTGCCTGTTCTTTTGCTTTTTAAAAAACTTTATTTATTTATTTAGAGAGCATGAGTGGGGGGAGGGGCAAAGGGAGAGCCCGATGTGGGGCTTAATCTCAGGACCCTGAGATCTTGACCTGAGCCAAAACTTGAGTTAGACGCTTCAACAGAGCCACCCAGGTGCCCCTAACCTGTGCCCCGCAGAACTCTTCCCCGGACTTTCTTGTCACCAATCTCTCAGTCTCCTTCCTTCCAAGTCCCTGGCCATGATCCACTTAAAATTTTAGCAACAGGCATAAATTAATACAGAGACACAATTCTGGCGAGCTCTCATTCAGAAAAGTAAACAGGTGAATGTACTACTTTAATTCTCTTCAGAGGAAGGGTTTTCCTTCACGGCTGTCCTTCAAGGTCACCTCTGAGCGGGGCTGTGGGACTATAGGTATCCCCCTTCGGACGGCAGCACCTTCTGTTAACCGGGCCTGAGTCTTTCCTTTCTCAGTCAACTGATCAGACAGAGACTTCCCATGAGGCTGTACCTGTGGATTCAGGGGGAAGAGGCAATGGAGCAGGGGCTAAGGGCTCCTGGAAATGTCTTTCCCTCTGCTTGAGCCTGGTCTCTGATGTCACTTCCATCTTATGAGACTAAAGCTGCTCATGCCCAATTTTATGGTTTGGTGGGTCAGATAAAACCCAATTTATCATGGGAAATCAGGCCTGATGACTCATGTTTAGGCATTCAATCTTTTCCAGGCTCAATAGCAAGCCAGGACTGTTTCTCAAAAGGATGATAGTGATCTATACAAGAAGGTAGAAGATCTGCTCGAAAATCCTAGACGTCTCTGCTATGTTTTTCTTAGTGGTGCTTGCCAGAAGATCACAGATAATTCCTCTATTTGTCATAGACAAATAGTGCCATTATCTGCTGGATCACAACGCCCCAGTGGAAGAACAGCTTGTACTACAGTCTAGATTTCTTTTATTCCAGGCTCCCAGAAAAATGGGCAGCCTTACCTATGACTTGGAAAATGGGTTGAAGTAGCACACACAACCCTTTGACCAACACCTCCCCATTTCCCCACTTCTCAGCCTCTGCAACCACCAATCAATTCTCTGTTTTTGTGAGTTTGGGTTTTTTAGACTCCCTATATAAATGAGACAATACAATATTTGTTTTCCTCTGTCTAACTTATTTTACTCAGTATAATGCCCTCGGTGTTCATCTATGTCGTCACAAATGGCAGGATTTCCTTCCCTTTTTTAAGGTGGAAGAATATTCCATTGTATATAAACATTACATTTTCTTTACCCATTTATCCATTAATGAGCACTTGGGTTATTTCCATGTCTTGGCTATTTTTTTAAGGATTTTATTTATTTATTTGACACAGATCACAAGTAGACAGAGAGGCAGGTCGAGAGGGGGAACCAGGGTCCCTGCTGAGCAGTGAGCCCGATGCGGAACTCAATCCCAGGACCCAGAGATCATGACCTGAGCCAAAGGCAGAGGCTTTAACCCACTGAGCCACCTAGGTGCCCCTGCCTTGGTTATTTTGAATAATGTTTCAATGAATCTGGGGTTGTAAATATTGAGATAATGACTTAATTTCCTTTGAATATATACTCAGAAATGGGATTGCAAGTACATAAAGTATCCTATTTTTAATTTCTTGTAAAAGTTTCCTTTTCTTAATCAAAATTCCACTGACCAGCCTTACCTGTCATTGATGACTCCCACTTTAATGAGTCACCTCGCTGGTGATTCAAATGCGGATGCTCTATTTTCCTCATTTTTTTTTTTTTACATTTATTACATTTATATACCCCATCTCCCAGTCATGCTAGCTCTGTGCTACTGCTCCTGTTTGTGACACTACCCTACAACATTCTTGGCTACTAGCCCCATTGGCCTTTTCCTCTTCATAGCTCCCAACCTTTCTCACCATGGAGAAATTCACTCATGTCATTGACCCCCATGTTGATTTCTCCACTCTGGCAAGGGAAGAGCAAGGACGGAATAGGAAGATGGAAAAGAAAGTGCCTACATGTGACTTTAATAAGTGGAACCATAGGGAGACTATATCTTAGGTTGAGGGTACTGCCCAGCTGTAGATATATTTTGAAAATATTTAATAGGTGAGTATGGTACATCAGGCATATGTAATGAGAGGGGAGTTTACCACTGCTTCAGAATATATAACGTATTTTTGTTTACTTGCTTACTGGTTGTCTCTCCCTTTAGAATGTAAGTTCCGTGAGAACAAAAACTTGGACTTGTCCACTCCTGTTATCTTTGGTGCCAGAAACCGTGCCTGGTAAACGTTAGATACTCAGTTATTCTTTGTTATATGCATGAAGCTCAGACAAGTAGTTTGCACCCATATTTTGGAGGTTAGAATAAGCAGACTGAATTTAGTTGTCTTGGACAGGGAAGGCTATCAAAGTCTTTATAGCAGGATAGTAAAACATCCTGAGTGTTAGTAAGATACCTTTAGGGACCATGGGAATGACAGATTGAAAAGACAAAAATTTGGAGGCTTGTAGTAATTTTAGGAAATGTTTATTGTCTATATTTTGTGGGATACTTGTTTGAAAATATAATGATTTTTATTTTTATTTTGTGTTTTAAAAGATTTCCAAACATGTAAAAAGAATTTCTGTAAAACGTGTTCTAGGAAAAAAACCTGCGACATGTACAATTTGTTATCAATAATAGTTGTCGTCCTAGGCGCCTGGGTGGCTCAGTGGGTTAAAGCCTCTGCCTTTGGCTCGAGTCATGATCCTAGGGTCCTGGTATAGAGCCCTGTGTCAGGTTCTTTTCTTGGCGGGGATCCTGCTTCCCCCTCTCTCTCTGCCTGCCCCTCTTCCTACTTGTGATCTCTGTCTGTCAAAGAAAGAAAGAAAGAATAGTTGTTGTCCTTTGAAAGTATCAAAAACATTTTCCTTCAAATTTTATGTAATCACCACTTACAAATTGGTTTTCTCTTATTTCTTATAAACTGCTTTAAAACATATGTTTTAAAACTTTTATCAGAACTGATCATATGATTCATCCATTTCTATAGGGTAGTCTATTATCATACTTATTTTTAACATCATAATTATAATTTAGTGGTAGTTTTCACACATGATTTTTGAAAATGGTTACAAATCTTATATGGACAAAGCTTTAAATGTTGATGATCTTTCTACTTAATTACTATATCTTAGTCTTAAAAACATTCAATATGGGGGTGCCTGGCTGGCTTAGAAGAGCTAGCAGCTCTTGATCTTGGGGTTGTGAGTATGAGCCCCATATTGGGTGTTGAGATCACTTAAATAAGTAAAAAACTTAAAAAATTAAAATTAAAAATTCAATACAATTTATTGAGAGGACTTTCTGGGTCAAGACTCTGTAGTGTGAGATCTTACCCTGTAGTGTGAGATCTTACCCTGCATGTAAGCTAACAAGTTTGCTTGACTCATGGCCATTAGCAGAAGACCCAAGACTCCTGGGTCAAAAACAAGACTTTATCATCATCGCGAAAACAGTATCCAGACCTTCGTATTCATTTGTGTTGATTTGCCATACCCCTCAGTGCCATGAGGGTGACACCAAAGACCTGTCATGGATACGTATACACACAGTGTGTTGATTAAAGGAAGGGATCCCTGAGCTCCCCACTTTCATAGTAAAGAGTACCAGCCTGCTTCTTGGCAGTAGAAAGGCATTACCTCATCCTTTAAGGTTGCTCAATGCAAACACAATTCTGAGAATGGCCTGTGTAAAGAGTGGTCAGGATTTTGCATTCTTGGCATATGCAGAAAGAATGTGCAGGGCCACTCTGGGTCCAAGGAGATTGCCTCTTCCAACAGTACTCTGATAGTGAGAAAAAAAAAAAAACAAAAAAAAAACCAATAAACAATGTAGGCTCCTAAAATGAAATTAGAGCAAATCTAAAATAGAATTTTCTGTGGAAAAGTACCAGAAATATTAGTTGAAACTGAGATACACAATATTACTGCTGTTCCCTGCCCATCTGGATAACGTTACTGATGAGATCTGTTATCAGGATGATATTGATGAGTGTATAGAAGATTAGTTGACAACTGAGTGAGGTTAATTGAAAATCATTATATTAAGTGTTATAAACTTAGTCACTCTTGATTGAATATGACTATACTTCAATAGTTTCTTACAAACATGATGAAAAAATGATGATACTTCAGAACACAGTTGTTGAAATGGACAACTGCCTCCGCAGCACCGACAAAAGTTAGCATTTCTTGAGGGCTTACTATGTGACATGCATCATTCCAAGTACTTCTAGATATCAACACAACAATCCTGACAATATCTATGAAATAGGGACTCTTGTTTTTCACAAGAGGAAACTAAGGCACAGAGAGGTTTCATAATTTACATGATGTCTCATAGCTAGGGTATCAGCATGCTTTTAGCTCTGATTGACAGAAGCTCTCACGTTGGTGCATTTATTATATGACATTGTAGGAAGGCCAGAAGTATGACAGGTTGTAGAGCTAGTTGAGTCAATAGCTAAACAAAGTTGTTTGTCAAAATTATTTCTGTATTTTTGTTTGTTTTAAAGCTCATCATCTATGTATTGGCTTTGCCCTTTGGCTGGCCCCACTTGTGGTCACCAGATGGCTGTGGCACTTCTTGGCATCACCTCCACACATGGCAATGTTCAGAGTCACAGAGGAAAACTCTCCTCCAGTGCCCCTGTGTAGAAGCATGAAAAGCTTTACCCCAAATCCCCCAAAAGATCTTTTCTCATGCCATTCTTGGCAGAACCAAGTTCCATACCCACCGCTGAAACAATCTACCCAGAAGAGTGGGATCTTTGTGGTGGGCTGAGACCAGACAAGAGTTACTCTTGGCACTTGGAATAGGATGACCCTGCCCTGAATTCTGTGGGACATAAACCTGAGACTCTGCCAGCAAATAAAAAGGAGAGAAAGGGCTGCATGGGGTGCCCCCATCAGGGTCTGGTCCAGCTGGCCAGCAGACAAGGGAAGACAGAAGCACACTCTGTCTTCAGAGCCTGCACTGAAAATCTGCTAATTCTTTTTTATTTTTTTTAAGATTTTATTTATTTGAGAGAGAGAGAGAGATGGTAAACCAATTGTATGTGAATGTAAATAACATTTAAAAGAAAGTGAAGTATATTTTTCAAAACAAAAACTCTGATGAGTATAGTGTCATTGCTTTATATGTTTGTACATCTTTATGACACCTGACTTAAAGCCTGATAGCTGAATTCTCATATCTGCTTCTACATTCATGTCGTAACCTGTCGCTCCTAGAAAACTGCCCTAAACGTTTGTGAGAGCATGACAGTGGAAAAGGCAGATAAAATATTAATACCATTATGAAAATAATTTTGACCTTGTGGGTTCCCCGGAGGAGGATCCTGGAACCCCAGGGGGTCCTCAGGCCACACTTTGAGAACCACTACCTGAAAGTATTTTTCTTGATATGCCCATGCATAACCTATAATGGCTCTGAGCAGTAGCCCAGGTAAAACAGTAGAAGGATATTAAAAGGAGGCACAAATTGATCATATCTCAGAAAATGGAAATAAGATGAGTTTCAGAGCAGTATGCCCCAGGGCAGAGAATCGGCAGGGAAAACCCCAAATCATGAGCAGCCAATTCGAGCTTTCCTCACTTTACCAGTCCCTTTGAATCTTTAAATAGAATATAATTTATACAAAAATATGTGCAATAACACATATTTTAAAGGAAATGGCTATTCTTTAAAGCACTTTTACTCTCCATTTTTTCCCCAGACTTACTATTTCAGATGATTTGAAGGTTGGCTTTTTCTGCACAGACCATGCTACGCAGACAGATACAAGCGAAATTCTGCCCTTAAAAGAGCTAAGCTCATCTACAGAAAAGCTAATACGGGTAAATCTGAATTTATTTTCAAACTTCTGAGATTATTTTGGGTATTGTTTGCCTTGATGTCTCTTTCCTTCACAGAACTGAAATGACTAAAAATTTTTAAATTCGCAAGCTGAATTGGATGACAGTCATGTTTTTTAAAAATAATTTGTATCAACTACTGCTTATATTTATATCATGCTTATATGTATTAACTGGTTTAGTGAAGTATGTTGTTACTCTCTTGGGAATTTTTTGATATCTGCGAACATTTTCTATTTACGGTACTTTAGAAATTATGAAATATTTTTGGATGGTAGAAAAATGTGGAGAGTCACATAGTGAATCACTGTGTTGCCCAGCATACAGCTTTGTCAAATCTTGACTTCCTACCATATTTCCTTTGGATTTTTTTTGGCTGTAAAGAAATAGAACATTTCATATATCTCAGATATCAAGAGTTATTAAAACCCCTAATCAATAAAACTGTCACATGGGATAGCATACTCCTATAAATACTCCTGTGTACTTTGTTTCTGTTTCTTCACTGAACAGTGCAACCTGAATATCAGTCCGTATTGGTAGTTTCCTTGTCATTTTCACAAGTATATCCTGTAATAAAATGTACTTCATTTATTTAGCTCTCTCCCTATTAATAGGCATTTTGGTTGTTTCAAATCTTCTACTGTGATAAAAAATTCTGTACATACTCAGAGGCCATCCAGTCTGTGGCATAAACTTAGAAGTGGAATTTCTGAGTCAGAGGATGTATGCATTAGTCATTTTGAGGGATATTGCCAAATTGCTCTGTGCAGCGATGGTACCAATTTACACCCCGACCCGTAACTTCTGGAAGCGTCTCTTTTCTTACATACTTGCCAGTTTGTTGCCTTTTCTAATAATACCTTCAGAAAAGTTTTGTAACTTTATTTTCTTGCAGCTGGTCATGTCCAAATGGCTAAGTTCTGGTCAGTAGAATTAGATGGAAATATTATGTGGCAGCTTTAGAGAACCTTCTTTAAGAAATGGCTCCCGTGCACTTGCCTTCTGCTGCTTTACTTCCTCCTTCTCTTCTCCCTTCCACCCATCCTGCTTTCCTCGCTCCCTCTCTCCCTCGCTTCTTTTCCTTATTTCTGTGCCTAGAACACTGATGCTATATAGATGTATTAATCCTCACTCCTATCTTTATTTCTAGTTCATAAATTTCCTATCTTTATTTTTTAACTTAGTCTACTATTTTGGTTTCAATTTGTTTTCCTTTTTTCTGATTCCTTGTGTTGGAGCTCAGTATCAACTAGGATGTCATACAGCTCTCTTTTTAGGAAATATAACTATATTGGTTTAATCAAATACGAAGTCACTTAGAAGTAGGCATCTGTAGTTGGGGCCGTAGCTCTCTGTTGTCCTCTATGTGCCAGACTTGTTTTATCTTTCTAAATCTCCATTATTAGTGCGTGGCTTTTGCTTTCATTTTTCTGACCTCAGAGTAGCAAGATGGCTGCTCTGCTTCCAGCCGCCATCTGCATTTCACACAGGAAGGAGACTATGAGAGAAGGGGGGCGGTGGTGACCATGGTAGGAAAGCAGGAACTTTCCATAGAAAACCCCAGCTTATTGATCATTGGCCCTAACTGTATCACTTGACCACCTCAACAGGAAGGAGTTCTAGAGTAGTGAGCAATTTAGTTAGATGTAGTTCTGTCCAGACAAAGTCCCAGTCCTCTCAGTAAGGAAGAACCAGTGTAATGGATCATGGGTTTGGATAGTGGGCTCTCAGCTCCCAGTGCCTACAGTGCATCATTTCTGTGGCCCCTCTTTTCTTTTATAAGCATTTACAGTCTTGAATTTCCCCCCAAATACTTCTTTACCTTCACCCCACAAATTTGGAAATGTAGCATTTTGTTAGTATTCATAGTACTAGTTATTTTTATTAGTTATTGCTTTTAATATTGATTAATATTATATTGAAATGCTCTAACATTTTCCAGGTATGCTTTTTAGTTATTGTTATGTTGTTGATTTTTAAAGTCAGTCTTTTGTTATCGGTGAAAACTCTTTGTGAGACAAATTATTTGGTATCTGCAACTTATACTGAGGCTTTGTGTGAGGTCAGTCTTTGTCATTGTGCCCTGGATACGGGAAATTAAAAATAATCTGCATTCATTCAAATAGTTCAGAGTGTATATATATGTAAGTGTATATGTGTACATGTCCATATATATGTATGTAAATATATTTATTTTGCCATTCTGTTCGCTACTAATATCCTTATACCAACATTCTTTGGCATAGTGTTTGCCTGATAAATCTTTCCTGTCCTTACACTGACCTCATTTCTGTGTTGCATCCTTGGTATATCTTTTACAGATTATAGATAGTAGGTTTAAAAAGCACCCAATCTTACCATCTTTCCAATAGCTAGTTTATTCTCTTAATATTAGTTGTGATTACTAATCTATTTTAATTTTTTTGTCAACTTATTTTGTAATTTCTCTTACCTTCTTCTTTAATACTTCTTTTTTTCTCCCTCCCTACTTTTCTTTGGATTGATCAACTTTCTTTAGTTCCTATTCTCTCCTCTATTGGGAATTAAGTGAATCATGTTATCTATCTATCTTTTTTAATTAATTTTATTTTTTTCAGTGTTCTAAGAGTCACTGTTTATGCACCACACCCAGTGCTCCATGCAATATGTGCTGAATCATGTTATCTTTATTCTTTTAATGGTTGCCTCCAGTTTGAACATGTGCACTTGGTTTTACGGTGTGTGGACGTAGCCAGAATTTCTAATTTCTGTCAAACAATGCAAGAAACTTACTACTTTTATCTGTAATCACACCCCATCTTACATGTTATTATTTTCAAGTATGTCAGTTCTACCTTTTTTCCTAATATTTTTTGCAGTTATCTATTCATATCATTATTTTATACACTTAATATTTGTTTTGATTTGCTCACATTTGCTAATTTCCTTCTCAACATTACTTCCTGTATATCTTACTTAATTTTGAGTTTAATTTTCGTTCTTCCTAAAGATCCCTTGATTCTTCTTTCAGCAAAGAGCATGGTCTACTTAGTGTTAGTATTGTACAACCTCACATAACATGTAACACCCTTGAAATTGTATAGATCTGTTTACTGCCCTCCCTGGTGCCTTATGCCTTGGTTATTGTATGTATTGTATTTACATACATTATACACACAGCCTATAATGTTTGCTTTAAACATTCTTATATATCTTACGCTAATAAGAAGAAAAACCAGTCTTTTACCTGGATATATACTATTTCCAATACTCCTGTTTTTCTGAAAATCTAAGTTTCCAGTCTATAATATTTCTTTTTTTTTTTTTAAGATTTTATTTATTTATTTGATGGAGAGAGATCACAAGTAGGCAGAGAGGCAGGCAGAGAGAGAGAGGAGGAAGCAGGCTCCCTGCTGAGCAGAGAGCCCGATGCGGGGCTTGATCCCAGGACCCTGAGATCATGACCTGAGCCGAAGGCAGCAGCTTAACCCACTGAGCCACCCAGGCGCCCTATAATATTTCTTTTTAGTCTGATTCTTTAACAATTCTCAATTTAGGCAATGAGTTCTCATAGTTTTCCTTATTTAAAATGTTACATTGATATGGGATTCTAGATTGATAAGTATTTTTTTTTCCTTTTTGCTATGGCATTGCTCTTCTGACTTCCTTGGTTTCTAATAAAAGTTTAATCATACCAAAAGTTATTTCCCTGCATGTACTTGTTTTCTTTCCTGACTGCTTTCAAGATTTTCTTTTGGGGGTGTCTGGTTTTCTCAGTCAGTAAAGCATGCCACTCTTGCTCTTGAGGTCGTGAGTTTGAGCCCTATGTTTTGTGTAGGCATTCTTAAGAAGAAAAAAGATTTTCTTTTTATCTTTGATTCTCAACAGTTGAATTATTATGTACCTAGGTGTGGTTCATATGTCTTTATCTTGCATGAGGTTTGTTTAGCATCTTGAATCTTTGTTTTTTTTTTTATCATATTTGGGAGCTTTTTGGCATTATATCTTCAAGCATTTTTTTTTCCTACCCTACTTTTTTTATCATCTCCTTCTGCAACTCTAGTTACTTGCATGTTAATACCTCTGTTTATGGACTTACATATCGCCAATTTCTGTTCACTTTTAAAATTTTTAGAAATTATTTCCTCTTTTTTGTTCTACTGATTTATCTTCAAGTTCACACACTCTTCCCCTTTGTCATCATTATTCTTTTATTCTTTTTTAAGATTTTATTTATTTGTTTGAGAGAGATACAGGGAAAGAGCACAAGCAGTGGGGAGAGGCAGCAGTAGAAGCAGACTCCCCTCTGAGTGGGGAGCCTGACATAGGACTCCATCCCAGGACCTGGAGACAATGACCTGAGCTGAAGGCAAACACTTAACCATCTGAGCCACCCAGGTGCCCCTGTCATCTTTATTCTTCTATTAAACTGCTCCAGTGAATTTTTAACTTCAGACATTTTAGTTTTCAACTCTTGAATTTCTGCTTGTTTTCTTTATTGTAGTTTCTATTTGTCTGCTGATACTGCCTATTTTTTCCCATTTGTTATAAGTTTATACTCTATTGACTTTATTCTGCATAGTTAAAATAGCTGCTTTAAAATCATTGCCTAATAATTCCAACATTTGGGTAATATTGGTTTTGGCCTGAAAGATCTTTGTTGGGGAGACTGAATCACATTTTCCTGTTGTTTTTTTTTAATCAGGTATTTTGAATTATTCCTTGGGTACTGTGAACGTTATGTCCTGGCTTCTGATATTTATGTATATATTCCCCCAAAGACTGTTGATATCTTTGTTTTAGCACATAATAAACTTGTTTGGATTCCAAATATAAATGTTTCTTGGTTGACAGCCCAAATCTCATTGGGCTGCTTGCAGTCTCTTCCGTGTATGTGTGTTTTAGGGGTTACGTTGAGGTTTGTTCTAAGTTTATATACAGACTTTTCACTCCTTCTCTTTGGTTCTTTTATTTTTAGGAACCCCACACAATTACATTCAGTATGTGTGATTGCTCTATCATTTTACTACTCAGACCATAAAGGCCAATGATTTCTAGTTGAGGTTTGGCTGCCTTGTGAGGTCATTCAACTCAGCTGCCCAAGCAGGCATCTCACCCTACATCAGTTCCTTCCTCTGACTTTTGAATCCCCTCCAGGATCTCCTGCTTCTGTTTATTCTCCAGAATAATGATTGTGTTTTGTTCATATTTTATCTAGAGTTTATAGTGATCTGTGGGAGTCTCACTTCCAGTGGAGTTTGTTTGACCACACAGGATTTCTCTGCCTCCGTTCCTCAGAACATGCAGTCCACACATGACTGGGTCTTCTAAAGGCAAAGTCATCTCTGCCTGTTCCTGGAAATTAAGGAATTCCTTAAGATTTCACTTGTTTTCAAATATTTTTAAAAATAATTTCTAAATATAGTACCCTTCATGAGTTGACCACATGGTATAAGAAAATAGTCATAACTATTCAAACCTGGGCCTTCCATTTCTAATCCTATGATGTTGGATTAGATAATCACTTAACCACTGGAAGTCTTATTACCCTCATTTGCAGAATAAAATGTTTGCTGTAGTTTCAGGATACTAAAATGAGATTCTTTCCAGGATGCCAGTACAGCAGTTCTCAAATTCCAAAGTGAGTTTGAGTTAGGTTCCATTTGCAGGATTTGCAAAAGGAATGTTGCGTTAGATCAATGACTCTTGGCTTTTGAAATAGATCAAGGATAATCAAAATAAAGGAGTCAGGAGGTGAAGAGGAAAAATTACTGAGGTGATCAAGAAAGCATTATTGCTCTGCTCTTTATATAAGAGTTACCAGAAGCAATCCTCCTCAACTCAAAGCTAGTAAGGCAGGCTTTATGGAACCTGAAGTATGTTTGCTGCTTTGGGAAAACACAGAGGCCTGGTGCTGACCTGTACTTAAAGAAGCTAAGAAGATGAAGTGGCTAAGTTGGTATCATTCTATATTTCCAGGGTTGTTGGGGTGAGGAATGTATGATTGTTTCCCATTAACAACATGTGGCCTATGAAAGAGGAAAAGGGAGAGTAAGTGCCTCATCATGGGGACCTTCTGGGCACTATCCAGTAGAATGATCTAAAAGGACAGAGGACCCCCAATAATAGGAAGAAGGAAAAAAAAGAATTCTATATTCATAGGGCCTGAGGAAGGAGTAGCAATGATCACCCAGTCTTATTTTGAATGAGTTTAACTCATGGTAATAATATTCTAAATTTCACCTTGAGGCTGTGTTTTGAGTGACAGTAGGATTTTATATTCGAAGCACGAGCAGAAAAGTCGTGGAACTGACTGAAGTTCCCATTCAGGGCAGGGGAAGATTGCCTAGGGAATACATTTTAAATAGATGGTGGAAGACAAAAATACATTGTATGTTTTGGTGATCAGAAATGATTGTTAGTCAACATGCTGGTTATATATTAAAGTGCTTGGCTAGTAAACTCAAAACAAATGTTGATTTTTGCCTATCTATTCTGATTTAATATCCACATCTTGGACTGTACATTTTGAGGTATGATAAAGTGTTGTTGTTAGCTCAGATATTTTATTCTGCATGGGAAGAATAAATGGGAGGAATGTTTCTTCTCTCCCTTTCTCCATTAGCATATGTTAATTTAGCAGATTAACTGGGATTCTCCAATGTACATCATATTCCAGAGGTGTTCTTGAAAGGCAGGGCAGGCCCCTGACTACATTCCAGGTCATTCCTCCATGTTGGGGAGGAAAAAATTTTTCTTTACCTTTGAACATTCTTCTAGCTGGTCTAAGAATCAAATTGACAAGAGACAGATTAACAAGAGAAAAAAACTTAGTAACATGTATACCTCCTGAATACATGCGAGAGACCGAGGAAAATTGTGTAACTCTCTGAAATGGCCTTAATTACTACTTTCAACTAAAGACAAAAGAAGATTTTGGGGGAGGAGGGGAGCAGTTATGGGAGATTCTGAAGAAGAGTTAAATAAACAAGGTTTATTGTTTATGCATACGGTTACGTAGACTTAAATCAGCATAGGAGTTTCTAGAGATTTTAAGTCATCCCCCTCTTGCTGGTATAGCTAGGGACGCACCCTTACAAGTGGAGATTTCCCTTCTAAATGTAAATGTCTCTTATGAGAGGGTCACTTCAACTCAGTTTTGGAGCTTCACCTGTGTTTGCAGTTTCTTAAAAATAATCAGCCTAAAATAATCAATATGCCAAAGAAACATGTCTTAGGGTGGCAGAATTTGCTTCTCTAAACCCAAAACCAAGCAGTGTACTAGCCTTCACACACAGTGCCCTTACTCTCTTCAATAATGTACATTTTTCTAATTTCAGATTGTTAGATCCCTTCAAGTGGATTTTGGGTTCCTCAAAGAATTGCTTCAGTTGAAATTTGAGGACCGTCTTAAAGAAGAGTCTTTTAATCTCTTCACTGCTCTACATGACAGGATCCTAACAATTGAAAAACATTATCAAGAGGTACACGTTCTTTCATTTCCTTTGTTCTATATGTGGTTGATCTTGTGCTTAGATCGGTATATACTACAGTTTTGAATTTAGCAACTCATGAGGGCAACTTAATTTGCATATGTTGTGTCTCATATAAGAGCTAGTCCATATAGTAGCTTTACTTTGTGTCAGGAACTTTGTAAGTACTCTGTATATAATTTAATATAATCCTCACACTAACCCCATGAAGTAGGTGCGATTATTATCCCTCTCTCACAGATGAGGAAATTGAGGCCCGGGAAGTTTAATTAACTTGCTTAAAGCCATCAGTTAAACAACAGAGTTTATTTTCCTGACCAGACAGTTTGATGCTTAAGATCTGGCTCTTAAGCACAGTTTTACAGGATATTATTTGTGCTTATTATCTCTGTAGGAGCCCAAGGCTTGAAAACTGTGCTGCTTCAAGAAATTTCCTAAAATCTTTGGTCAGGTTAGCATATTTGTCTGGCATTAAGAACAACTATTGCTTTTCCTCAGTTATAAAACAAAACTCCCCCTCTTCTATGGGCCCTTCCATTCTGGGAACCACACTAAGCCTTTTAAATGTGTTTCCTCCATAAGTCCCTCAACAACACTTAAATGAAACCCAGTTATCCGTGATCTACAGATAAGGAAACTGACATGCCAAGGTTAAGTAACCTGCTTCAGGTCAGGCAGATTGAAAGTGGCACAATGATATTGAAATCCAATTCTGTCTGACTCTAAAACCTAATCGTTGTTTGCAGTCCATGCTGGAATCAGAACTGAAATCAGAATCAAGGTTTGTGGGGTTTTTTTGATGTACTGTCTTTCATTCTTATCCAAAACAATGGTCAACTGATAGGATTAATCAGAAAATGACTCTGGTTTATGGCTAGGGGGCTCTAGATTTTTTTTTTCCTTAAGATTTTATTTATTTATCTGACAGAGATAGAGATCACAGGTGGGTAGAGAGGCAGGCAGAGAAAGAGGAGGAAGCAGACTCCCTGCCAAGCAGAGAACTCCATGCTGGGCTCGATCCCAGGACCCTGAGATTGTGACCTGAACAGAAGGCAGAGGCTTAACCCACTGAGCCACCCAGGCGCCCCTAGATTTCTTTTTATGAGCATATCCCATTCAAAAGGTACAAGGGCCAGGAGAGGATATGAATTACAAATAGGTTTTACTGTTTTTAAAAGCAGCTCTAGGAAGATAGTGGAAAGACTTAAATATATAAAGTGAAATAAAATGCTTAATTATCTGTATTTATTTTATCCATTTGAGCTCTCTATTGCCTATAGTTAAGTATAAGTAAAAATCAAATGCAGCATAGGGCACCTGGCTGGCTCAGTCGGTTGGGTGGCTGGCTCTTAATTTCAGCTCAGGTCATGATCTCAGGGTCACGAGATCGAGTTCTGCATTGGGCTCTGTGGTCAGTGTAGAGTCTGCTTGAGAGTTTCTCTCTCCCTCTCCTTCCCCTCCCCCTGCTCACACATGCGCACTCTCTCATGTGTGCTCTTTCTCTCAAAAATAAATAAACAAATCTTTTTTTTTAAAAGGTTTTATTTATTTATTAGACAGAGAGAGAGAGAGAGATCACAAGTAGGCAGAAAGGCAAACGGAGAGAGAGGGGGAAGCAGGCTTCCTACTGAGCAGAGAGCCGGATGCAAGGCTTGATCCCAGGACCCTGAGATCATGACCTGAGCCGAAGGCAGAGGCTTAACCCACTGAGCCACCTAGGCGCCCCAAAAAATCTTTTTTTTTTAATTTATTTTTTATTTATTTTCAGAATAACAGTATTCATTATTTTTGCACCACACCCAGTGCTCCATGCAATCTGTGCCCTCTATAATACCCACCACCTGGTACCCTGACAAATCTTTTTAAAAAAAAAAGATTGAATGCAGTCTAATAGCTGTAGTGCAGGAGAAATGATTACAAATTGGATTTTTCACAAGATTTGTGATGATCTGAATCTTGGTTTTATATGGGGTCCCTCGGTAGGGTGTGAGAGTCATATGTGGAAATACAGTATGGTGCTCACTGTACTTATTTTTGGTTTGCAGAATGAGGACATCATAAGAAAATGCTACAATCAGCAGTTGGCTGATGCCATAGCTGCTATCAAAGGAATGTACAAGGTGGGTTTTTGGTGCTCTCATGGGTAAGGCCAGCTTCCCACCCTGTGAATGCAGAGTGGGGCTCACTGGGGGGTTCCCAGTCTGTGTTTTTGGTTTTGAAGATCTGTCTGCCCAGTTTTCAGGTCACTGAAAAGGGATCAGGCCTAAGACTGTTCACACTCACATAAAATTGACCAAAATAACACTTTATTGTGGCAGGTATCAATTTGTAGAGACTGGAAAATTCCAGTCTGGTGTCTGGGTAAGTGAGGAAGTAATCCAAAGTCTGTTTGGTGAGCATGCGGTTGGATAGAAGGTCAGATAGTCCCAGCGAGTTCATTGCGATTGCCATAACTCCCAGTGAATGATCTCTTACCCTTGGTGGAGGATCTTTTCTACTGATGAGGACACGTCTATCTGCCAGACATGGCGCTTCACTCTCCTACACAATGGGAACATGCATAGTTTTCAATGATTTCCTTTTAGGGTTTGTAGAACCAAGTGCTTCCTTTAGATTTGATAACTGTAATCTTGCCTTTCATTTTGTTAAACCTCTGGGAAGAAATACTTTTTATTATGGCAAATTGTTCATTGATTGCATACTTCTTTTCAGAGCATTTATCACATTTGTATTTAATTATGTAATTGCCGGTTACGTGTTTTGTTCCATGCCAGGCTGTAACCCTTATGAGGGCAGAGATGTTGTCGGTCTTATTCACAGCTCTGCCTGCCTCTTTGCGCTGGGCCTGATAAACAATTAGCAATTGTGGGAGTGGGAGAGGGAGAAGCAGGGAGCTCTATGTGGGGCTCTATCCCGGGACCCTCAGATGAGGACCTGAGCCGAAGGCAGACACGGAACCGACTGAGCCACCCAGTTGCCCCTTCCTGCTTCCTTTCCAGATATGGCGTGAACACAGACAAATCAGGTACCTGACCAGTGTGACCTGAAACTAAGTTGGCTCTGAGGTTTGGGGAGGAGGTTATTCTTTGTCATTTAACAAGCCTTTCAGGAAGAAATATCCTCCTGCTTTCTTTGTTTGACATCGTTGTCTCCTGATGCTTGGAATTGCGGCAGCCAATCTGCAGCCAAGGACTGAGGCACTTTGGATGTGCTAAAGGCAGCAGAGAGGAAAGATGGAAAGCACTGGGGTCCTTGAGGAACATCACTGAGCAACTCAATAACTCTGGCCCGGACCTGCCTCTGGCCCTTTCATTTCATGAGATAATATCCTTCTTCTCGTTTAAGCCACTGGTTCAGTAATTTCCAGCTGAAAATATTCCAGAACCTACTGCTGTGATAACAATCTCTGTGACACCATGCCAGATGTGTTCCCACAGGGCGGTGACCCTGTCTTTCTCCCCTGTGGCGTTACCTCGCTCCTCTCCCACACCAAGGTGGAACCTAATCCCCCCTCCTTGAATCAGGGCTGGCCTTGGTGCCTTGCTCGTGGGTATAGAAGGGGCCATTGCACCTGTTCAGAGGCTAAGTCTAAAAAACCTTTGCAGCTTCATTCTCATCCTCTTGGAACCTTTCTTTCCGGATTCACCCTCTCTGAATCCAGCCGCTGTGTTGTGAGAAACTCAAGCTGTTTGGAGTATCTACCTGTGGGTACTGGGTCCAGAGGCTCAGCTGAGCTCAGCTTTCAAGGCGTCCAGCCCCCAGCCATTTTCTTTTTCCATCTGAGGTTCCAGACATTACAGAGAAGAGACAAGACATCCCCTTGGGCTGGTCTTAATTCCTCACCCCACGGAGCTCGTGAGCATGATAAACAGTTGTGGTTTTATGGTGCTAAGGTTGGGGAGATGTATCATGCAGCACTAAATAGACGGCTGGCACAGCTCCCTTGCACTCACATCAATAAGCAACTTCCACATTGCCGTTGTTGGACAGACGGCTGCTCTAGTAGTTCTGCCAGGACCACATGACATCCGGGTTCGACAGTTACCATCATGCGTGCTTTAGAACCAGGACCCTGGCTGGAGTCTGACTACTTGGATTAGAGTCCTGGCTCGGTCACTTTATCGTGATGTGACCTTAGGCGGAAGATTGAACCTCTCTGCCTCAGTTTTGTCATCTGTCAAATGAGGATCATTATAGTGCCCCCCTCGCAGGCTTGTTATGAGGGCGGAATGAGGATGGAATGAACCGATCCCTGTGCAGCACTTAAACAGTGGTGCCTGCAACAAGAGAAGTGCCGTCTGAGTGTCTGCCAACTCAACAAACATTTCACATGTTTGTGACGCTCCTTGGCACTGGTCATTTGTTGTGCTCCCTTAATTCTCTTAGTACTTAGACCAGTAGCTTTCTGACTACTGACTGCAGGTATGGGAAAGTGCCCTTAAAATAGCTGTAGTAATAGTCTGTACCTGTTATGTTGAACCATAGGAAATTGCCACCTTTGTCTCCCAAAATGCAAAATACCAGCAATTTCCTATGTTTCAACATAGTAAACATACTTATCTTAATAGACAAAGGCAGCAACAAACTACATAAAATATTAGGCTGTAATATCTTAAAGTAGAAGAAATTCGTCTTCAGTTTAACTGAACACATGTTGAGTGAGTACTGCATGCTTGAGATACGGCGAATACTGACATTACAAAGATGAATGAGAGATGAATAAGGGTGAATTACAAACTTGGCCATGATGTACTTTGTTTATTGCAGAGATAAACGTATAATAGGAGATATGGAAACACCACAATGGGAGCAGTTAGGTTTGCTTTCATGCTTTGGGAAGGCTTCACAGAGAAGGTGACATTTGTGCTGGGCTTTAAAGTAAATTCTCAGTTGGTAGACAAGAAATACCAAGGGATTCTAGGCAGACAGCATAGTGTCTGTTAGGATGTTTTCAGTGGCAAATGATACCTAATTCACACAGACATTAGTTAAAAGAATGTATTGGTTCATGTAACTGTAACGTATAGTGATAGTAATGACTTCAGGAAAAGCTGCTCAAATAGTCTTATCAAATAATCTTATCTTGTCCATATCCTGCTTCTACTTTCTCTGATGGTTTGAGTTCCAGGCAGGTTCTCTTCACATGAGAACAACCTTAGGCAGAGCATCTCTCTCTGAATAGTTCCTACAAGAGTCTCAAGACTGACCCTGACCAATCTGGCCTAGTTATTGTCCCCCACCCTCCACTGCAAGCCAAGCCAGAGTGACATGCCCATCCCAGGAAGTAATATAAGGAGTGTTTTACTATATGGAAAAGAGAGGTTTGGGTACCTAAAGGAGTGATGTTGGGTAGGCAAAACTTTAGGCAAATTGGCTTCCCACTTACAATAGCATGTGAAACGGCAAATAGGACCTGGTCAGATTGCTGAATGTTGCAGCACCCCACATGGTAGCCAGTACCCATAGGTGGCTATTAAAATAGAAGTTGAGATTAAATTAAAAATTCAATTCCTGGGTTGCATTAGCCATAGATTTCCCAGCAATATTTTGTGAAACCAAATAACTTAGGAGAATTCATGAAAGTTTGCACATGAAAGTTTGATTTTATTTTATCTTTATGCTTTTATTAATAACAGTGAAAGAGCTATGCTTTATTGACTGCTTTCTTTGTGCAGGGAGTTTAGATATATCGTTTTATTCAGTCTTCACATGAGCAAGTGGCAAGAGCCAGGACCCCACCACAATTCCTCAATTTCTAATGTGGTGCAGAGAGCAGTGGTAAGAACAAGAGCCACATTACAGCCGTGTATTCTTACTTGGTGCTCTTGCTAATTATAAGGTGTAAATTACACCACTATGGAAGTGCCTGTGCTATCCAGCTCATCCAAAATGTGGTGCCCAGAGATGAAGTATCTTTTGCCTGGTTCAGCCCCACGAAGTAAGCATTTGAGGTGGGCAGTAGTATCCTCATTGGCTAAACTTAGGAAACTGAGCCAAGGTGACATTAAGCAACTTGCCCAAGGCCACAAAGCTTATCGGTGATAGAGCTGGGAGTACAGTTCCCATCTGTGTCTCTACAGTTTTTCCACAGAAAATGGGAAATGCTTGAATTTTCTGAGCAGGAGAAAGAGAGGTGCCTCTGTACCCTTCTAGGTGGATACTCCTGTAAGGGCATTAAAATGTGTTGGTGAAATGGAGACACAGATTTCCCTCTAGGAAGACAGGAACCATGGAGATTCTCCTCAGTGCCCAGTGCAGTGCTTGGATTTTAATAAATATTTATTGGCGAAAAATAGAAGAAAGAACGAGAAAGAGGGAAGGAAAGAAGATGAGCTACTATCTGTAGTTGAAGGGAGAATGTTGGCTAGTGGAGTGGAGGGACTGCGGACTAGTGGCTAGTGGAGGGGAGGGACAAAAGGAATGATGTTCCGCCCTAGATTAAAAGAATTTCTAGAGACATCTCACTAAATGCATATGTGGGGCTAGTTAGGATCCTGCTTTGAACAAACAAACTGTTAGGGAAAAAAGTTCCAAGATAATTAGAAAAATTTTATTATGGACTAGATATTAAGTGATATTAAGAAACCGTTATTTTTGTTAGTGTGTTGGTGGCAGTATGATTATATGAGAAAATAAAGAAACCCTTAGTGATTAGAGATGAACTGGAAAGTATGTAGGGGTCAAAGATAAGATGTCTAGGATTCCCATAAAAATACACAAACACAGAATGGGTTGATAACTGTGTAATGGACTATTATAATTTTCTCTACTTTGGTGTATGTTTCATCATAAAAAGTAGACATATTTGAAAAATGCCCTTTAGTCCTCTTTCTTAGCATTCAAGGTGGAGTCTGCGCTCTCTTGCTTGGTCTATGTCTTCCTGCCCTTTGGTGACCCGAGCCCCCTGGGCTCCCCAGGTTCATTCTGCTGCAGCTTTCAGACCCTCAATTCTGCCAAATATGTTCCTGCCTTGGGGCTTATCCCTGAACCCTCTGGTCTCCATCTTCATACTGCAGCTCAAGTGTGCCTCCTCAGGCTTCCTGTGATCACCACTGCTCAAGGACAGAACTTGTAGGCCAGTCTGTCCCTATTCCATCACCCTATTCTGTGGTCTTCAGAGCAGTTGCCTAAGATTATCCTGTTCATGTTTATTTACCTTTGAGTGTTCTGGTTCACCCCACTAGATTCTCTGCTTTGGGAGAGCCGCCATCTTGGCTTTATACCTAGAGGCATGTAGCAGGGGCTGGATAAGCCTGTGTTGAGACAATAAACACAGGAACAAATTAATAGGGAAGGGCTTTCTGAGCATGAATCTTTCCACAGCCATAAAGGAAAATAAAAATACACATAAAATGAAAAACTTATGTACAACAAAAGAAAGTAAAAATAGTTTGAAGAAAAATGAAGAACTCAGAAATTTGTGCAAATAAAATATGCAAATAATGTATTAATATTCCTGATGTATTGAGAGCTCCTATCGATCATTAAGATAATGCTGAATAGGGGCACCTAGGTGTCTCAGTCGATTAAGCATCTGACTGGTGATCTCAGCTTGGGTCATGATCTCAGAGTGGTAAGAACTTGAGCCCTGCATCAGGCTCTGTGCTCAGTGGGGAATCTGCTTGAGATTCTTTCCTCCTCCCTCTCCCTCATGCTCTCTCTCTCTAAATAAATAAAAATATCCAAATGGCCAACAGACTTAAAAAAATGTTTAACCTTATTAAAAATCAAACAAATGCAAATGAAGCAAAAAATACTATTTTCATCTATCCAATTGGCAGGAATTTGAAGATTGATATTACCTACTTTTGGCAGGTGTGGGTTAATGAGTAAACACATATATTGTGGAAGCATAAATTGGTACCACCCATCTGGAAGAAAATTTAGCAAATTCTAAAAAAAAATTAAATGTGCATTTATGTTGACCTAGTAATCCCAATTTAAGGGGGTAAAAATACATATACAATGACTAGCATTGTTAACTAGTTTTTAATAGAAAATAATGGAATCATACTACTTAATGACATAAATGATAGAAAATACCCATTTAAACTAAGGTAAATTCATATGTATTACTATGAAGGCATTTCCAAGATACATTTTTAAAAAATTCTTTTTAAGATTTTTTATTTATTTAATTGCCAGAGAGAGATCATAAGTAGGCAGAGGGGCAGGCAGAGAGACAGAGAGGAGGAAGCAGGCTCCTTGACGAGCAGAGAGCCCGATGTGGGACTCAATCCCAGGACCCTGAGATCATGACCTGAGCCGAAGGCAGAGATTAAGCCACTGAGCCACCCAGGTGCCCCCTCCAAGATACATTTTAATTGAAAAAAATGTGGCAGAACAACACAATATTGGAGACCATGCAGAATGTCTGGAGGATGAGGGAGAAAAAGAAACACTTTAATTTAATGTTTTTGTTCTTTTATAATGGTCATGCTTCCATTTTTTTATAACATGTGTCACTTAGTAGTAAAAACAAGTATCATTTCAGTTGTAATACATTTCTTTTTTCCCCTACCCTTTCTCTTTTTTCTTTTCCTTGACATTGACTTTTACAATAATTAAGGCAGCTGTCTTTCAAAATGTCACACGTTCTGTATCTGTTAGTTTGCTTCCTCAAGGGAATGTGCCATTTGTTCCTCTGTTTTCCATATTTCTCATAAATTAGAATTTAACTCTAAAATCTTGATTGGAATCAAATTCAAATTTATACCTTGACAAGAATGGCTTATTGGCAGGGTTTTTAAAAAGCAAACAACTACTTGCAGTGTTATTTACACACATAAAAGTACACAGATTATAAATGTACAATCCAAATTTTTGTTAAAAAGAGGAATATACCCAAATAATCCTTATTTAGATCAAGAATTAGGATATTATGGCACCTTCCACCTCTCCAAAGGTTACCATAATCTGACTTCTGTCAGAGGGTTTGTTTTGCTTATGTTTGGATTTTAATGTAAATAAAGCCATACAACACTTGCTTCTTTATGTCTGACTTTGATCGTTGGACATGACATTTGTAAGATTTATCCATATTGTTGCACATAGCAATATTTGCACATGGCAATACTTGGTTCTTTCTCATTGCTATACAGTATTTTGTTGTATAAACATTCTTGTACATATTTTTTTAAGGGTTTTGCTTTTTTTTTTTTTTTTTTTTTTACATAGTCTCTACACCCAACATGGGGCTCAAGCTTATAACTTCAAGATCAAGAGTTATGTGCTCTACAACTGAGCCAGCCAGGTGCCCCTCTTGTACATATCTCTTATAAGTATATATGTATGTATATTTTTTTTAAGATTTTGTTTATTTATTTAACAGACAGAGATCACAGGTAGGCAGAGAGGCAGGCAGAGAGAGAGAGAGAGGAAGGCAAGCAGGCTCCCTGTTGAGCAGAGAGCCCGATGCAGGGCTCGATCCCAGGACCCTGGGATCATGACCTGGGCCAAAGGCAGAGGCTTTAACCCACTGAGCCACCCAGGTGCCCCTCTACTGTTTTTCTAAGTTACACCAATTTTGACTACCTTGAGAGACGTGGAAGTGTTCCAGCTGCTCTGCACTCTTCGTTAGTTCTATCGCTCCTTTAGATTTTAACTTTTTGTAAGTGTATAGAGGTATCTGTTTGTGTCTGATATGTATTTTTTAAGATTATTAAGGTTGCTATAAAAAGAATACGTGAGAGGAAGGCAAGAGTGGGAGTAAGAACAGTGGGAGCCTGTTTCAGTCATCTCTCAGTAGGTGATGGTGGTGGTTTGGAATAGTATGGGAGCAATGGAAATAGAATGAAGGGGATGAATTTGGGATATATTTTAGAGGTAGAACCAATAAGGTTTGCCAATGTGGAAGAAGAACAAAGGGGAGAAATCCATGGGGCGCCTGGGTGGCTCAGTGGGTTAAAGCCTCTACCTTCGGCTCAGGTCATGATCCCAGGTCCTGGGATCGAGCCCCACATCGGACTCTCTGCTGGGCAGAGAGCCTGCTTCTACCTCTCTCTCTGCCTGCCTCTCTGCCTATTTATGATCTCTGTCTGTCAAGTGAATAAATAAAATCTTTAAAAAAAAAAAAAGGAGTGGGGGAGAAATCCTAGGTAGCTCCTAGCTTTTTGACAGCTGAAAGCCCAGTTCACATTAGTGATTGGAGGAGTCTTTTGGAAGAAGAGTATTGTGAACTCAGGGAGTGGATCCTTTTCAAAGTAGGCTTCACAAGAGTAGAGTTCTTGGTTTGTGCCTTTCACTTACATATCCCAAGCACCTACAATATTAACCGACACAAAGTCAGCAATTAGAAGTATTTGATGAACAAATGAATGAATTAGATGTCTTAGTGGCAATATCTGGCAATTAGTTGAATGTATGAGTTTAGAGGTCTATGGAGAAACAGGTTAGAGATACGTATCTGAGTCATCACCGTAATATATTTAAAGCCATAGGACTAGATGAGATCACCTGGGAGAAAGTGTATTTATATGAGGTCAGGACAAATGAGGGGCTGTTGGAGAGGCAGTAGAAAAAGCAGGGGAGTGTGGTGTCACAGAGATCAAGAGAAGAGAAGGCTTCAAGAAGGATGGTCAGTGGTATCAAACACACTGAGACTTGAGTTAGCTGAGAGCCAAAAACGGACATTGGCAATATTAACCCTGGCATCACTGCAGATCCCAGGAAGAACACCATAGTGGAGCGATAGGGGTGGACATTCAGCAGGAATGGGTAGAAGATCCAATGTGGACTGAGGACATTGAGAAAGGGAATAGAGGGAATGGGGCCATGGCTAGAAGGCTAGAGTGAGAAGCTAGGGTCAAGGGACATTTTTTTAAAATATGGGATACTAGAAAATGCGTGTATGCAGATGGGAAAGGTCCAGAACTGAGGGATAAATCCATAATGTAAAAGATAGAAAATAAGGTGCAGGAGGGAGTACTGGAGAAGGCCAGAGCAGAGGGGAGCCACTGCGTAAGTGGAAGGATTGTTCTTAAGGGCAACAGGGATTCTCCATCATTGTACAGAAGTGTAGGGGCTGGGAGCTCCTGAGTGGTTCAGATGGTAAATCATCCTACTCTTGATTTCAGCTCAGGTTGTGATCTCATGGTCATGAGTTTGGGCCCCACATCAGGCTCTGTGCTCATTGGGGAGTTTGCTTGAGATTCTCTCTCTCCTTCTCCCTCTGCTTTTCCCCCTAAAATAAATAAATCTTTAAAAAAAGGAATATTATGGGCTGAATTGTGTCCCTCCAAAATTCAGAGTTAAAGTCCTAGCTTCCAACACCTCAGAATGTGACTGTGTTTGGAGGTAAGGCCTTTGAAAAAACCATGAGTGGATCTGTGAGGTCCTATGAGTGGACTCTGATCCAATTTGACTGGTGTCCTTATAAGAACAGGAGATTGGGACACAGGCGCATACAGAGGGAATATTCTGTGAGGACATAGGGAGAAGGTGGCCATCTGCAAGCCACAGAGAGAACTCAGCAGAAACCAACTCTGCGGACCCCTTGATCTCAAACTTCCAGTCTCTAATATTGTGAGAAAAATTTCTTTTGGTTAAACCCCTCAGCCTTTGGAGCTGTGTTTTAGCCACTCTAGCAAACCAGCCCAAGAAGGGAGAATGAAGTACACAGACAGCTATAGGCAACTTAAAGATTTGGCAGTGAGCTCTAGGCTGGCTTCTGTCTTCCTAATGAAGGCAGAGACATGACCACAGGCTGAATCTAAAAGAAGGTGGAGGAAGTAAGAGAGAGAAAAGAGAAAATTGGAAAATATTCTCCATTCAAAAAAAATCCACATTTTTACGTTTTGATGTTTTAAATCTGTTTTGTACACATCGTTGGGTCTTTTTTAACTGGCAGACATTAACTTCTTACATACAAATATCTAGTTTGCAAAATTTGATGTAAACTATCTGACTATATAATAATTTATCATTTTTAAATTGCCTTTATTAGGGCACTGGGTCGCTCAGTCTGTTAAGCGGCTGACTCTAGATTTCAGCTCAGGTCATGATCTCAGGGTCCTGGAATCGAGCCCTGGAGCCCTGTGTCGGGCCTCATGTCCAGCAGGGAGTGTATTTCAGGATTCTGTCTCCCTCTATTTTTGTCCCTCCCCCTGCTCATGCATGCTCTCTTTCTCTTTTTTTTTCAAATAAATAAATCTTTAAATAAATTTCCTTTATTTAATTTTTAATAGGAACAAAAGAATATTTATAAAATATAATTGCAAAAGAAATCATGGTACCACCAAATACCCATGTAACAACTGCTCTATTTAAGGACAAAGACATTACCAGTGTCTTTGATATCCTATGTATACCCTTCCCCAGACCCATCTCCACTGCCATCCATGCCCGAAGAGAACCATAATCATGAATTTTGTGCTTATAATCCCTCTATTTTTATTTGCACTTAAATTTTTAATTCCAAATGAATTATCACATCTTCCATTTTGAGCTTCTTATATATGTATTTATATAACAAATATATAAATATATATACCAAATAATATTGTGTGTATGTGTTCTTCTTGACTTTTGTTCTGAATTTATGTTTCTGAGACTCCTCCTTCTTGATATGTATTCCTAGCCTCTGTTCATTGTCACTGCATTATTATTCCCCAATATTCTTATCTGTCACAGTAGTACTGTTTGCTGTAATTGCAGTTTTGATTTGCAAAAGCTCTTATACCATCTCATGCGTACATGTGCAAGGGGGCTCTTAAAGTATATTCCTAAGAGTAGAATTGTAATTTCCTATTTGCTAGAAAATGCCAGAGTCTTCTAAACTGAGTGTAATAAAAGACATTCCCTTCAGCAGTATGTAAAAATATTTGTTACTCTTCTTCTTCACAGAGATTTGATTTTTTCAGACATTTTAGTTTTTGTTGATTTTAATGGACATGAAACTGCATCTCTTTGTGTTTTCAATATGAGTTCCCTTGATTATTAATAAGATTATTGACTTTTCTCTATGCGTATTGATTATTCAGATTTCTTGTTCTGTGAAGTGCCTGTTTAGGTTCCTTTTTTTGTTATTTGTTTTCTTTAATTAATAAGAGTGTTTTGTTAAACTTAAAAATCAAACTGCCACTTATTTTACCAAAGATGGGGTTTATTTGGGAATAGCAAACCCGGGACAAGCAAGTTATGGCAAAACCAGAGGTAAATCCACCCAACAAAGGAGAGGAATGCTCTTTTATAGAGGAAACTGGAAAGTTGGGAAGGCTTTTACAAACAAAAAGCCCATTGGAGTAAAGTGAGAGTTCAAAGTATAGTGGCTTTTTAGTGGCTGAGTTGTGACTGTCTGTCATTGGCTGGACTGTTTTTTGGGGGGACAGGTACAGGGAGGAGGAGGAAGCCTTCCTTCCTCCTGCCTGATAGTGAAGTAGTATCCACTTCCAAGGTCTACCTCTTCCTTTTAGATTTGCAATTGGTGATCACGATGGTGGTGTGTGTGAGCTGCCTGAGCAACCTCCTGTCCAGTCTACTGAGATTTCCCTATATTAATTTTCAGTTTTTAAAAAACATGTTATGGGGGCATCTGGATGGCTCAGTGGGTTAAGCCTCTGCTTTTGGCTCAGGTCGTGATCTCAGGGTCCTGGGATCGAGCCCCGCATCAGGCTCTCTGCTCCGCGGGGAGCCTGCTTCCTCCTCTCTCTCTCTCTGCCTGTCTCTCTGCCTACTTGTGATCTCTCTCTATCAAATAAACAAATAAATTCTAAAACAAACAAACAAACAAACAAAAACATGTTATGGGTACTCATCTTTTATTTGTTGTGTGTGTTACAAATATCTTCTCTCAGCTCTTTGTCTTCCCACTCTTTTTATGGTGTTTTTGATGAAATTCTGGCCCCCCTCAATTGTTTTTATGATCATGTAGTCAGTCTTTACTCCTTTCCTCATTGTTTTCACATTCTATGTTTTGTTTTTAAAATGCTCCTACATCTTAAAGTCTTCCAAAATTTTTATATTATTGCCTTTTACACTCAGGTCTTTGATCCACTGGAGTTGATTTTTAGTATTGGTTTGAAAAGCCAGGATTATTTTTCCCCATAAGGATAACTGAAAGGTCAAAAAATAATGTATTGAAATAATGTATTGAAAATAATCTGTTATATGTCAGGATTCCATGTGTGTAGCCAGATTTGGGGTATTTTGTTCTGTTCCATTAGTTAGATTACCCTGCCTTGTGAACAAATACCATTGAAACTGGGGCACCTGGGTGGCTCAGTGGGTTAAGCCGCTGCCTTCGGCTCAGGTCATGATCTCAGGGTCCTGGGATCGAGTCCCGCATTGGGCTCTCTGCTCAGCAGGGAGCCTGCTTCCCTTTCTCTCTCTGCCTGCATCTCCATCTACTTGTGATTTCTCTCTGTCAAATAAATAAATAAAATCTTTAAAAAAAAATACCATTGAAACTGATACATAATTTTAGGTATTTGGTATTAGATAAGCTATCTCATTTTCTTTTCTTCTACAGAAATGGCCTGAACAATCTTTGCTTTTTGTCCTTCCATATACGCTAAATAATGTATTTAGTGCTATACTATATAAATAAAGTCACTGAAAATTGTATTGGGTTTGCACTAAAACCTATAGACCATTTTGGGGGGAAATGTATATGTTCCTATAGTTAAGAATATTTTTCCTCCCAACACTAAATATACAGGCTTTTCTAGCTACTTGACTCCAACAGGATGTCATAGTGGAGGAAACACTTTTTCCTCTATCCTCCAAGTTTCAATGAGCGCAATGCAAAAATCAAACTGATAAAAGACAAATTAACAGGAGAGAAAAACAGATTTAATTAAGTGCTATACATTCAAGTTCACAAAGAAATGTGGTTTAAGGAGGCAGCCATAATTTGGGGGCTTATATGCCGTCCCAGAGGGCCACAGAGTTGGAGAAGAGGCTAAATAAAAGAAAAGTTATTTGGGCGCTAGGGAGGTAAGTTACAGGAAGGTGACTAGGGAAAGTATGGTCAACAAGTTCAGTAAGATTCATTATGCAGGTTCAAGTCAGTGTCTTCTCCATTCATAAGAGCTGCTAAGAGTCCTCCTCCACGTATGGAAGAGGGAGACACATTTACAAATGGAAAATTCTCTTATAACTGTAATTTTCCTTTACAAAAGGAGTATTATGCTATTGTTAGAACTTTTCCTCCCCCTTCTATTCCTCAGTCACCTTTGAAAGTATTGTGCCCAAGTGGCATATTCTGGATTGTCCAAAAATTTTATTCAACTCTGACACCAACAATGCGTAGCTGAGGCAGACGCCCCCCCCCCCTTCTCCACCCCAGCCCCAGGTAAAGGGCCCCATCCCTCAAGACTGCCCCTTTTCAGATGCCAGTTTCAAGCCCCAGTACTTCTGACCAACTGGCTATAAATTTGGTATTCCCCACCTGGCCCCCGCCCACCAAGGTTTGATAATTTCCTAGGACCCCAAGAACTCTACAAAGCAACTTCTTACTGCTATGGGTTCATTACAATGGATACAACCCAAAAAGCCAAACAGAAGAGATGTGTAAGGGAGCAAACCTTATTTTCTTTCTTCCCATCTAGGTTTTTAGCTGAGCCCCACTTTCCTCCCCAGTAAATGACAGATTAACAGGAAAAAAAAAAAAAAACAAATTTAATAATATGCACACCTACCATACACAGGGGAAGGACTCAGGAACACTAACTCCAAAAACTGGCCCAAGCCACCCCCTTAAATACCATCTCCAGCTAAAGACAAAAGAAGATGTTGGGTGGGGAGGAGCCAGTTACAGGAACTCACCAGGCAAAACCCAGTAAACAAAGTTATAACTGTTATGCAGATTGAAATCCTTGCCTTGTCCATTGATAAGCATTTCTCATTTCTCAAGGTTTAGTCATCCTCTTTCTGGTACAGGAAGGGGACGCCCTTACAAATGAAGATTTTCCCCATTGGAGTCTCCTCTGTGTCTTGTGTATCAAACAGTCTCTTGTCTCTGACAAATCTTTGGCAGAAGAGTAAGTTCTCAGTTTTCAAAGCTTCTTCAGTATCTGCTGTTCTTTAAAAGAAATCAGCCTAAAATAATCCTTATGCCGAAGAGACGTATTTTGGGGTGGAAAATTCTGCTCCCCTTCAGAGGCTAACACAAGGTACAGGGCAGGGGCTGGAAGCTTCCATGACCTCTCCAGGTGCAGCCCCCTTCCCACTTCTCTAGCTCTCTGGTCCTGCTCACCAGCCCACAACTCTCTGAACGCAGTCATTCGAGTCTTCAACAGAGACATAGTGCAGGACTGAAGAATCATTCGGCATTAACTCATTCTCCAGCCTTTTTCCCCTCATTGTTCTCATATAAAAAATATAATCCCATATTTTTAAACCCACTTTTTATTACTATTTTATCCATTTCATTGAGTTTTTTAATACTACTTGTAGTATTTTTTGTGACTAGAAATTCTATTTGACATTCTATGCTCGGTTATTGGTTATTGTTTATGGCTCTTGCTCGTTGCTCATAATTTTAGTCCTGTTATTTCTATAAATATATTTAACTATACTTGATTTATATTCTGTGTTTCACCATTTCCATCTTTGAGTGTCTGGGAAGTGCTGGCTGTCAGTCATGTGAGAGACTTAAGGGTTTTATGATTTTTGACTGTGAGCTCATATTTCTATGGGAATTCCTTGAGGCCTAGAACAGAAGTCAGTTTCTGTAAAGATTTGTGTTTGCTTCTGTGGGATTCCTGGATCTGTGACCACTTTAATCTGACTTTAGCTTGAAGCAGTTTAGACCACCCAGATGTATGACTTTGGGTCAGAAGCTGTGTAGGACATCTTTCATCTTGTGCTCATAAAAGTCAGAAGAAATGCTTTTCTCTTCTCTGTAGTCAGAGCCAACTTTGCAGACAGAAGGCAGTTTCACTCGGAGTGGGGTTGGGGAGGGGTGCACAGTTCAAGGTAGTTCTGGTTTGTTCTTACACTGAAGGAGTGGCCCTTTGGTGTCTCAACCTTAATGAGGAGGCCTCCTATTATTTAGAATTAGAATTACCACTTTGAGGAGGTTGGAGGGGATGTCTCTTCTCTGTGTGGGACAAAAAGATGTAAACCCAAGTTCACATGTACCTGGGTTGGCAGTGCCCTGGGGGCCAGTTTCAGTATACTGCATAGCTCTCTGCATTTCTGCATTCACTTGGTTTGAGCCCAAGTACGCCTTTCTCTGTCAGCTTGTAAGATGCATTTCACCTACCTTATTCCAGAGTTTTTGTTGTTTGTAGTGGAAGATTAAGGCAGAATCCCATGATTTTTTTTTGAACATGCTTTCCTAATCTTTTGTGTTTCCAACAATTTCTGGGACACTGAGATACATCTAGTGTGTATCAAATGCTCAAAAAATATGGCAGAATGGGGCACCTGGCTGGATCAGTTGGAAGAGTATGCAACTCTTGATCTTGGGGTCATGAGTTCCAGCCCCTCATTGAGCACAGAGATTACTAAACATAAATAAATAAACCTTTAAAAAGTGTGGCAGAATAAGTGACTATCACTCTTTATATATACTTCTTGTATTTCTAAAAGTAGAAAGCCCTGAAATGATTAAATGCATTTTAGTCATCAGTTTTTCATAAACATATTCTGGTTAAATATACTTAGGCATCAGTGTGTTAATTGTAGTTGGTTTATATAATAAAAGAATTGCTTTAATGGTATAAAAGTGATTATTTGAATCTTCCCTTTGGTTGTTGTCATTGCTTTGATCATAACCTCAGAGAGCCTGCCTCATCCTGGCCACGTTGGCTGGGGCTCCATCCTGAGAAAAAACACCAAAAAATGTTGAAAACAAAACAAAACAAAACAAAACAAAACAAAACAAAAAAACAAACCACAATAACCAAAGAAACGCTTGCTTTGAGAGGTAGCTTTGGTTAAGGATAAATGACTCTGCTGCCCTCTGGAGGCCAATTGAGGATACAGGTACCAAGTCCCTTTTCAGCTATGGAACACGTTTTAAATCTCTTTAACTTGAAACAATCTCTTGAATGATATTATCGTACTTCATTTGAGACAAAAGAAAGGATTTTTCTAAAACTTACATCTTATTTAGCTGTGTTTGGTTTGGGAAATGTGGGATCTCAGACTCAGGTGAGAAAACAAATTTCTCTAGGTATTTCAAACACATAGGGATTTTTTTTTTTTTTTTTTAAGATTTTACCTATTTGACAGAGAGACACAGCGAACAGTGAGAAAGAAAAACACAAGCAGGGGAAGTGGGAGAGGGAGAAGCAGGCTTCCTGCCGAGCAAGAATCCCAATGATGCGGGGCTGGATCCCAGGACCCTGGGATCATGACCCCACCCGAAGGCAGACACTTAACGGCTGAGCCTCCCAGGTGGCCCCAGATAGATTCAATAAAGGGATTTAGGAGCTTATAAAATCCTTGAAAAAGTCAAGGAGATTGTCACTAGTTTTTGAATCAACAAGCAGTTTTTCCATTCCTTTTTTATTCTTCCAGGTACACTTTAGAATTTTGTTTACTGTCGCCTCAAAAATGCCCCCTTTGGCATTTTTATTAAAATTGAATGGATTGGAAAATTATTCATAAATTTTGAAAGAAATTTGTATATTTATAATATTCCACCTTCCTATTCTAGAATACCTCTTGATTCACTTATATCTTATTTTATATATCTCAATGAAGTTTCATAATTTTACTTATGTGGGTTATATTTCTTTTTCATATAACTAAGTCATTCCTAAGTATTATATTTTATGTCCTTAGAATATGGAATCTTTTTTTTTATCATATTTCAAGAGTATTTTGGTATACATGGAATCCTTTGATTCTTTTTTAAGTTATTTATTTATTTAAGTGATATCTACACCTAACATGGGGCTCAAACTCATGACCCTGAGATCAAGAGTGGCTTATTCTGCTGAGCCAGCCAGGTGCCAGCTTTAAAGGTATAATTTATATTGCATAAAATTCACTCATTTAAAGCATACAGTTAACTGGTTTATAGTATATTTACAGAGTTGTGCAGCCATCGCCATAATCTAATTTTAAAACATTTTCATTACCTCCGACAGAAAGCTTGTACCCATTAGCAGGCCCTTCCAATTCTTCCCTTCCCCTTTTACCCACCCCCCCCCCAAACCCCTGGCAACCGCTCGTCTACTTTCTGTCCCTACAGATGTACCTATTCTGAACATTTCACAGAAATGGGAGTACAATCTGTGCTGTTCTGTGATTGATTTCTTCACACCAAAATGTTTTGATGTGAGACCATTGATTTCCGTAAATATTGTATCCAACCACTTTGTTGATAGATTTCCAAATGTGGGATCATCAGATCTCTCTCTCTCTCTCTCTCTCTCTCTTTTTAATTGAAGTATACTCAGCATAACATTATATTAGTTTCAGGTGTGCAACATGATTTACTATTTGTGTGTATTGTGAAATGTTCACCTCAGTAAGTCTAGTTGACATCTGTCACCACATGGTTACAACTTCTTTCTTGTTGTGGGAACTTACAAGACATTTTTCTCTTAGCAACTTTCAAATACACAATAGAGTACTGGGTACTATAGTCGCCGTGCTGTACCTTACTTCCTCAAGACTTAATTTATTTTGTAACTGGAAGTTTGTACCTTTTGACCCTCTTCGCCTCTTTCACCCATTCCCTACACCTTGTCTCTGGCAACCACCAACCCATTCTCTGTATCTACGAGTTCAGTTTTCTTAGCCTTTCTTTCTTTGTTTTTAAGATTTTACTTATTTATTTGTCAGAGATGGGGAGAGAGTGAGAGGGCACAAGCCGGGGGAGTGGCAGGCAGAGGAAGAAGAAACCCCCCCACCCCCCGCCCCAAGCACGGAGCCTGATGGGATGTGATGATGTGATGCGGGACTCCATTCTAGGAGCCTGGGATCATGACCTGAGCTGAAGGCAGACGCTTAATGACTGAGCCACCCACGTGCCCCTCTTTGCCTTTCTTTTTTAAAGATTTTATTTTTAATTAATCTCCACACCCAATGTGGGGCTCGAGCCCACAACCCCAGGATTAAGAGTCACATGCTTTACCAACTAAGCCAGCCAGGCTCCCCTCCTTCCTTTTTAAGATTCTACATGTAAGTGAACTCATGGTATTTCTTTTTCCCTGACTTATTTCACTTAACCATAATGCCCTCAAAGTCCATCCATGTTTTTGCAAATGGCAAGATTTTATTCTTTTTCATGTTTGAATAGTATTTTGTTTTATATATATGAAACATATATAAAAAATATATAACATATATATCATGTTATATATGATATATATGTAACATATATTATACAGTACTTATTATATGTAATATAAATATATATTTATATGTTATATAATGGTATTTGTTATATATATATAGCTCACATTTTTTTTATCCATTCATGTATCAATGGACACAAATTATTTCTATGTCTTGGCTATTATATATAATGTTATAATGAATATTAGGGTGCAGATATCTTTTTGAATGAATTATTTTGTTTCTTTCACATAAATACTCAGAAGCGGAATTGCTGAATCATACTATAGTTCTAATTTTAATTTTTTGAGGAGGCTCCATACTGTTTTCCACAGTGTCTGCACCAGTTTGCATTCCCACCAACAGGGCACAAGTGTTCCGTTTCCTCCACATCCTCACCAACACTTGTTATTTCTTAGCTTTTTGATACCACCCATTCTAACTGGTGTGTGCTGATATTTGGGGTTTGATTTACATTTCCCTGAGGATTAATGATGTTTCATGGACCTGTTGGCCATTTGTATGTCTTCTTTAGAATAATTTCTATTGAGATCCTCTGTCCATTTTTTAATAGGTTTTTTGTTATTGAGTTATATGAGTTATATATATATATATATTATCAATCCCTTATTAGATATATGATTTGCAAATATTTTCTCATTCAGTATGTTGTCTTTTCATTTCATTTGATGGTTTTCTTTGCTATTCAAAAGCTTTTTAGTTTGTTGTACTCTCATTTGTTTAATTTTGCCTTTGCTTTCGGTGTTAATCCAAAACATCATCACCAAGACCAATGTCAGGGAACTTACCGCCTATATTTTCTTCTAACAGTTTTATGATTTCAAGTCTTAAGTTCAACTTTGATCAGACATTTTAATAGTTCTTAGTTGATTCATTTGTATCCTCTAAGCACAAATATCTACTCATGGAAAATGGCAATACTCATGTCTTAATTTCTCAGTGGTGTCTCTATCTGTCTTTTACACTAGACAGACATTGAAGAATGATATTAGATAATAAGATAGTGATCATTCTTTTGTCATTACTGAATTTGATAGAAATCCATAGGTAACTCATAATTAAGTATAATAATGGCTTTTTGTTTGGAATAATTTGGAGCAGATGGATAGAAGGAGAGTAAGACTAATTAGTCTTTTGAGATGGGCTGTTGGTAGAAATGTAATTGCCTACAGTCTAAGTGCATAGGGTGAGCAAATAAATATAGAATATATGCTTGTGGGGAAGGCTAAAAGTATATAGAAAAGTAGGTCAGTAACGGGTTAATAAAGCCAGAGGGACTGGATGTTAGATGTTAGGTGTACACAAGCCAAATGGGGATCAAGACTCCAGAGATTAACATAAGAAAAATCAGGCTAGAATGAATGAAACAGGTGAACTAAGTCCTAAGGCTGGGTTCCTCTCTGACCCTAGTGTGGTGTTGCCTGGGTTAATCAGATCCCCTCACAGAGGCCTGCGTGGGATAGAGCCTGTTCCTCTTCCCTGAGTAGGGAATGGCTAGTTGTTTCTTTGCCTCATCAAGTGGAAGAATTAGTGCAAACTGTAAGAAGAGAAATGGGTTGGGGACAGAGTCTTTTGGTACGAATGCGTCAAGGAAGCCAATAACGAGCTTCATACTCCATGTGATGGACATAGCTCCCGGCAAAGAGGAGAGTCCTGTGAACTTTCTGAAGCTGAAGAGTCTGAATCAGACTAAAAAAGACTTCTTTGCAAAAAAGCATCAAGGTGAAGTTCACATGAAGACTGAGAGCCCAGTGGAGGCGACTCTCAGTTCAGACTCTTTGGCACAGAAGATCGTTTAATTTTGCTTTCCCGTTTGGCATGTGCTCACTTCCTGGGCCTCACTGCATGAACTCTGATGCCTTTTCAGATGATGGTCTCCCAGGTCTTTTAAAGAGAATTTTAGAGACTATGAAGCTCTATTCTTTTCCATCTCCATGAGACATTGAGGATTTTCTTACACATGGGGAAATTCGTGAAACCCAGAACTGTGCCCAGCAGGCCCTCTAAGTATGTACAGAAACAGAATCAATGCTGGTGTGTTCTCGCAGGGTTCTTTAAGCAGAAGATGCTCTGTGGGTGACACAGTAGGGGAGGAGAAACGTTCAAAAGCATTGGGCACATTCACACCCTCAGAGTCCTGGGAATATAATAATTAGAATTTCATTTCCTCAAATCAAAGCACCACTGTTTCCTTTACCAACAGAGGGCTAAGGAATGAAGTCATTACCTTCTTAATGAGTGTTGTTTTCTGTGATGGGTTGGGGTTTCTGTTTTCTGGGATGGGTTGGAGGAGAGGGGGAGGTATGGAGAGATGTTTATGTCGAGAAAAGGACCCAGGGCTGTAGAGAGAGCCACATTCTGTATAGATGGGCTCTGCTGGAACCTAACATAGCCTGGGCCCATGGGCATTAGTTACAGAAACATAGGTGAAGATGCTTGGGGAAAGTCCCCATTTTCTCTAGGCTTAAAATTAATGATAATGAAAGCCGTTATCACGTATTGAATAATCTGCTGTGGGCTGGGCACTGGGCAGAGTGCTGCGTCATGATTTATTTGATTTCTCTGGAAAGACAAAAAAGACGAGTTTAATTCCGGTGGATTACAGAAAAATGCAAACTTTTATCTCTAAGCTTTTATTTCAGTGACTTCCTTCTCAGTTCAGCTATCACTGGCATTCTGAAGGAAAGGTGAATGCAGTGAACACTCCTCTTCCACGTGTCCTCACATGGTTGGAGAAAACACTGACATCCATGCCTTCTCCACTCAGGCTAAGCCCCCAACTTCTTAATGGGTCCTCACAGGAAGAAAGCTCCAGACTCCTCAGCGTCCTGCTCGCTGTCTTAAAATGTTCTGAGGTTTCCTAGCCCCCTCATAACAGGCAGGATAAACATGTAATGAGAACCACCAGGAGTGTTTCCCTGGTGACTGTGAGAAAAGTCAAAGCTGTGAGAACACAAAAGGAAGTTAGTGCCCCTCAGTCTCGTGTCCGGCCATGGTGGCCTGAAGCAGACCTCAGGTTCCACATTTTTTTTGTATTTGTTTTCCATAAAATACAAAGGATGCCATTTTACTTAATTAACTTATTTATTTTAGTATTTATTTTAAGGTATTTTAGAAATCACAGGTCTTCTAGTTCTACAGAGATGTAATTGACCTGCAGCTTTCCATGAGTTTAAGGTGTGACCTATGTATATTTCAAATCAATTACCACAATTAAGTTCGTTAACATACATCTCCTCATGTAGTCATAAACTTTTTTCTCCCCTGTGATGAGAACTTTTAGGATCTATTAGCAACGTCTGCATATACTGTATGGTGGTGTTAACTACAGTCCTCACATTGTACATTACATCCCCAGCACTTATTTATCCTACGGCTGGAAGTTTCTGCCCTTTAACCATCTTCCTCCACTCCCCCGCCCCTGCCACTCATAGACATTTCAAATATATGCTACATTTCAGATACACATGTTATGAACCTGAAGAAAAACAACAACAAAAAAATGCATAAAATGTCAACATTAAAAACATAGTTCTAACATAGAGGCACCTGGGTGGCTCAGTCAGTTGAATGTCTGCCTTCAGCTCAGGTCATGATCTCAGGGTTCTGAGATTGAGCCCCACTTCTGTCTCCTTGCTCACCAAGGAGTCTGCTTCTCCCTCTCCTTCTGCCTCTCCCCCTGCTCCTATTCTCCCTCTCTCTCTCTCATGCTCACTCGCTCTTTCTCAAATAAATAAATAAAACCTTTAAAATAAACTACTAGCGGATAGAATATGTGTAGCTCAAAATATAAGCTATACTACAAAAGATAGAATATGTAATCCATCTTTAAAAACAAAACAAAACAAAACATGATGTTTAAAAAAAAAAAAAGCGTCAATTATTTCATCATTTAAGCCAGAGACAATTTCTGTGCCAAGTTTTCTACCTTCCTAGGTAGATTGTCTGATTGTCTTTAACTGGATGAATGGAAAACTGTTGTTAAGTTAACTTCCCCATCACATAATCACATCTCTTCTTTGCTGACTGTGAAGAGATCATTGCAAACAGTGCGTTGTCTGTTTTGCAGGACCGCAAGCCTTTATGGATAGCAAGTGTTTGTTCCAACAAAAGCATCTCTGGTTTGTCTTCTTTACTTAGTCAAATATAGATGAAGATTTGATGCAGAATTACCCAAACCCATTTCAAGGCTGTTAAATATGCATTTGCTAAAATGATAAAATGTTAACATTGTTTTTAAAAGTCTTTAAACTGGGAAAGCATTTATTCTCGCAATAGAAGCCTTGCTTTGTCGACTGGCATGTTCTTAACGGCTCTTGAAGATGGGAGATGTGTAGAAGAACCATTATCTAATGAGGGCACTAATTTTAGGTCCCAAATTTTAATGCAGCAAATACTGTCTGGTGGTTAAGTGATTTTCATTTCAGATTTTTTTTTGAAGATTTTATTTATTTATTTGGCCGACAGAGGTCACAAGTAGGCAAAGAGGCAGACAGAGAGAGAGGAGGAAGCAGGCTCCCTGCTGTGCAGAGAGCCCAAGGTGGGGCTCGATCCCAGAACCTGGAGATACTGACCTGAGCCGAAGGCAGAGGCTTAACACACTGAGCCACCCAGGCACCCCTCATTTCAGATTTTTTAAAAGTCCTACTAACAGTATTGTGCAATGAAATACCAACATTTTAGTATTTGGAGGGGATTAAATTCTCTGGACTCTGACTTAGGAAACGAAGATGGGCCTGTGCCCAGGGCAGGGTGCATCTCCTCAGACCGGGAGGAACGCCTTCCCAGGAGGACGGTCAATGGCCTGAAGGAGGCTTTGTGCTGAGGAGAGGGTGGGAGAGAAAACCGCCTGGTGAAATGGGAAAAAAACTAACATGAAGTGTTACAAAATAAGTTTATGAGTTACATGAGTTACAAAATAAGTCCTGCAGACTCAACCAAGACACAAAGCTTACAACGTATCTTCCCCCCTCACCCCCAACACGCACCCCTGAGTCTCCCGGTCTCAGGTGTCGGTGGCACAGTCCAGCTGGTCTGGGAAGCTAGTGGTCGGTCACTCCTTGTGCTGGACGCCATAGTCCGGCCTCTGGGGTTCACACCTGTGTCATCACCCTCCTCACCTCCTGGAGAGTGGGTGGGATGTGGGCCTTGCCTCTAACCACAGCTTACAGCCAAGGTGCCCGGATGATTCTATCTTTTAAGAGCGTAGCTCCCGTCTTGCTGAGTCTCTCTCTCTCTCTCCTTTGATGGCTTGCGGAAGCAAGAGGTCATATTGGGGAGCCCCAACATTTGGAGGTAAAGAATGGCAGGCAGCCTCCAACGGGCAGCCCCTGGCTGACAGCGGGAAACTAAAGCCCTCGGTCCTCCAGGCGCAAGGATGTGAATCCTTCCAACCACCTGAGTGAACGTGAAAGCAAAATCCTTTCCCAGTCAAGCCTCCACCAAGACCCAAAGGACACTTGGATGGCAGCAGGGGACCCATCCAAGCCGTTCCTGGATTCCTGCCTCACAGAAACTAAGAGAATGCATGTGTGTTTTAAGTCAGTAAGTTTGTGGTAAAGCTGTGTGTTTGTGACAAGGCATAGATACAAAATACACCCTAGTTTTCAGCGAGTCATCAAATTCTGCCGCTTTTTTACTTCCTAAGTCCATCCCTTTTTATGTTCTTTTACAGAAAGACCTAGGTCAGACAATCAGCTTGCTTCCCATCTGGTCTCTGTACTTCTGTGTCTCCCCGGTCAAGGGACTGGTTCTTCAAAAACATAAATCCCTTCACATCCTGCCCCCTTTGGAAACCTTTCAGCACCTTCTCCAGAACTGTAGGATGATGTCTAAGCCTTTAGCAGGGCCCAGAAAGGCCCTTGCATTTCTCCACTCTTATCTCCTTCCACTTCTTGATGAAAAATTTACTCTCCAGCAATCCTGAAATACTTGCTATCACCTGCCTCCCTCTGCATGTCTCTTGTTATTAGTCACCTCCCTGGAATTTTCCCAGAATGTTCCTTCTCCCTGGAATGCTCTTTCTCTCCCGGAGAATCAACACACTGAATTATATCACAATTGCCCACTTGTGGATTGTTCTGTACTCTAGAGTCTTTGTTTCTGTGGACCAGAGACTAAGCTTTGTACTGTGGTCCTAGCAGAGAGTCTGACGCATCATGGATAGTCAATGAACGTTCTCTGAATAGAGGACCTGAACATAACCAAGAAAGGTGCTAAAGAACTTGATTTATGCCATGGTACTGGAGATAGAGTATGGTTCTTAGTGGAAGGTCCTAGAACATGGGAATGCATGATGTCATGGACTTGAACTGTTGTACTCAGCTGCTGAGTCATCTATGCATTGTCTGATTTTGTAGCAGAGACAAAAGCAGTCCTGGCACTCAAGTTGTTCAGAATCAAGTGGCCACAGAGATTAGAAAGAAAGAAAAAGGGCGCTAGGGTGGCTGAGCCGCTGAAACGTCTGCCTTCTAAGCACCTGCGTTGGGCTCAGGTCTGGATCCGAGCGTCCTGGGATTGAGTCCGGCATTAGGCTCCCTGCTCCCCTCCCTCTCCCCCCGTCCCCCTGCTTGCGCTCTCTCTATCCCTAGCTATTTCTCCCTCTGAAATAAATAAATAAAATCTTTGGAAGGAGGGGGAGAGAGAGGGGACAAGAAAGAGAGAGGAAGAAAGGGAGGAGGAAAGAAAAGGAAGGAAGGAAGGAAGGGAAAGAAAAGAGAAAAAAGAAAAGAAAAAGAAAAAGAAGAAAGAGGAAAGAAAATTCAGCAATTATGATCCATAATTGAGGTTTGCCCTGATGGGTGCCCAAGTCTTCTGTGGGGGGGTGGGTCGGGAGTAGTTAAGAGAGCTTTTCGGGATGAGGTGATTCCTGAGCTAAGCCTTGAAGGATCGTGACTTTTTGGCAAGTTGAGGGAGGGAGGGAGGGATGAGAGGAGCCAGAGATGGGCCCATTTCACAGAACAGAGGCATTCAGGGGTAAGGCAGTGGGGAGCTGCAGGTAGTCTGGTAAGGCCGGAGGACAGGGGACTGGAGAGGGTGGCGAGAGGTGATGCAGGAAGTGAGCCTGAGGAATCAGTACTTGATGTGGAAGACATCCAGGAAGCATTGCAGAATTCTCAGCAGTTTTCATGACATGCATGGATTTGCCACCTTGAAAGATAAATATTATTGCAGTGTTTATGATGCATGATAAGTAATACCGCTCTTCCCCACCCAGGTTGTGGACAAGTTGAAAAAGAAAGTCAGGGCGCCGGCAGATGGAGATCATCTGCTTTCCTGAGAAAGCTGCCTGCCTAGCGCTAACTCTCAGGGCTTGGCAGACTTGACTCCATCAGAGGTCAGCACTGGGCTGGGCGGGTCTCTTCCTGCCTGGACAGAGCACGCATTCCTGCAGTGTTGGCCCCAAAGAGAAAGGGTCGGGGGGGGGGGGGGGGGTTAAGGGGATGCCCCAAATGTGACCAAGTTTCCTCTTCCAGGGACAGAACTCAGTGGACAGTGTCACTTCACATGGAAAGAAACAAGATTTCCTGGATTTTTCTTTCCTCCTTTTTTTTTTTTTTTTTTTTTAAATACATTGAACTTCATCATTTAGCACATGATCCGTTAGCTGTGTATCTGAGCCCTAGGGAGAAGAAAACTCTGCTCCCACCTTTATGATGCAGCCCTCCCACTACCCAGCCCTTCTCTGGGGATCCTGATGCTGGTGCCTTGGGAGAATTGGCATCCAGTTAGAGGAGTGCATGATTTGCCTTGAACAACAAGGTCTGTTTCTCACCCCAGATTATATCCAGCTGTGTTGTTCAATATTGTTGATCAAGAGGTTTTGCCTGCAGGAACAAATGGCATCATAAAATTATTCTAATACTACAAAGCCAATGGTTATGCCAGAAGTTTGAATACCAACTCCTCCTGACTTTTAAATACTGAAGGAAAAATTAAAATACAAATATTAATTCTTCTTGTGGGACCAAAGGAATTAAAATCCAAAATAAAGTTTTCTTGCTATTGTGAATGAAGGGACCAGAGATGTGCTTCTGCCTGATGCCTTTGCCTGCATCAGAGGCAGCTCTAGGTGGCACAATGTGGTCAGGAAAATGGTTCCATGGTGGGAGGGCTGACCAGACACATCAGCGTGTCAAGCCTTGTGGGAACCAGCTTCCCTGCTGCGGGGGGTGGGGGAGGGGTGATGCTATGGAGACATGAGAGGCTGTAATGAATGTCATGGTGTTGGGTTGGAACTCGAGGTGTCGGTATGAGTTTATGGTATTTAGATGTAGATATTATATTAGTCAGGATTCTCCAGAGAAACAGAACTAGTGTGTATAGAGAGTAGGAGAGAGGAAAAGACAGACACTGATTTCAAGGCATTGGCTCTCTGCAAGGTAGACCAGCAGACCAGAGATCCCGGGAAGCGTTGATATTGCAGCTCAAATCCGAACCAGTCTGCTGACAAAATTCCCTCTCGCTCCCGGACCTCAGTCTTTCTCCAAACACCTTCAAGTGATGGGATGAGGCCCATCAATGTTATGGAGGGTGATCTGCTTTACTCGGTCTATCGATTTTAATAATCTCACCAAAGGGGAAAAAAAAATACTTCCACAGCAACATGTGGACTGGTGTTTGGTCAAATTTCTGGGTCCTTGGAAGGAAAGCCAGTTTCAGTTGCTCTCCTCCATCACAGGACGCCATGTCCAAGGGAGGCCACAGCTGGGGAGGACGGGAATCTTGATGGGTAAGAGGAGGCTGGACTGAAATATGGAGCATTTTATTCATTCACTTATTCAGTCTTTCATTTATGGCTTTTGCTTTCTTCCTATCTTTCTTTCCTTTATCCAGTTTTGTTGTTGCTATTTAAGAGTTTAAAAAAAAAAAAAGCTGTGGCATTTTCCTGAGGGTTCTTGTAAGAGGTAAGAAACACGAGACGGGAGACCAGATTTGAGGGGTGGTGAAGAAAAACACAAGGGCTTTCCGCTTCATCCCCTCGTGAGTCCAGCTCATTCAATAAACATTGGTCGAACATCAGAAACATTCCTGGAGGTGAAGAGACATGAATCCAATGTGTTTGGGTCTTACAGTTATTTTATGAAATGTCAGAAGTAAAACTTCTTGTTCTTCCAAGGAACGGCATGACCCTCCCTGCCCTGAAGTCCAGAGGGACCGAGCCCTCCCTAAAGGCAGGCTCGCTCATGTTACAGTGGGGAGGACTTGGCCAGCTTGTCAGAAGCATCTTTATTTTGGTAACTCTTAAAAGTAAAATAGGGGCGCCTGGGTGGCTTAGTTGGTTAAACGTCTGACTCTTGGTTTCAGCTCAGGTCATGATCCCAGGGTCTGAGATTGAATCCCGTGTGAGGCTCTGCCCAGTGAGGAGCTGGCTTGAGATTCTCTCCCTCCCTCTCTCTCTGCCCCTCCCCCTCCCACTCTCTCTCTTAAAAAATAAATGAATAAATAAGTCTTTAAAAGTAAAATCCGGGGCGTCTGGGTGGCTCAGTGGGTTAAGCCTCTGCCTTCTTCGGCTCAGGTCATGATCCCAGAGTCCTGGGATTGAGCCCCGCATCGGGCTTTCCACTGAGCAGGGAGCCTGCTTCCTCCTCTCTCTCTGCCTGCCTCTCTGCCTCCTTGTGATCTCTCTGCCAAATAAATAAATAAAATCCTTAAAAAAATGTAAAATCCATCATCTTCAGAACATAAAAAATTAGTGAATAAGCAAATAATAGATGAAGTGACCCAAGAGGAGTGTTGACAAGATACAGAAAGACCACAACAGTGGAGGGCAGGTGGGCAGGTGGGGTGCTAAGGCTTCCCAGGGCCAGTGGCATCTGGGTTTGAATGACAAGACAGAACAGAAGTCAAATGCTAGAGGCTAACACAGGGAGCTGACTATATTATAGATACAAAATGGTTTAGGAGCATTGTCTTATTTAATTCTCAGAGCCTTTTAGGTACTTCTATGAATCCCATTTTACAGATAGTAAGACTGAGGCCCAGGGCTAAGTGAGAGCTGGTTTGCCGACACAGGCCATCCTGCTCTACACGCTTAACCCTGTTCTTTGACGTCACTCCATTTAAAAAGCTGGAACTGTCATGTGGATTGTTTTACTTTCACTCTTCCCCACTGTACTGCAGATTCATATGCTGATTTTTACAGTAGTGTGACGTTGGCCCTGTCAGTGTTCTGCTCCTAGCTTGACTCTCAGTTCTCCACTGGTCTCGTACTCTCCTCAGCTGACCAGTGCTCATCATATATTAGGGAACAATTTTAGTTCGTAACTCTAACTCTGAAATAGAATATTATGTGTATTACCAGATGTGACTAGGTTTACTGTGTTCCTTGTATGTGCATGTGCTCAAATACATTAGCAGTGAACACTTAAAAACAGAATCATGCCATAATTCTCAAAACAGTTCAAAATGGACAACATGATTTTTACACATCGGGGTTGAAAATGAGAGTTTTATATGCTGGAAGTAAGGGAGTAACAGCGTTCATTTTGGAAGCCTTTCTTCCCTGTCTGGTGCTGTGACCTGGTTCTGCAGAGCACTGAGTGCAAACGGGGAAGCACTTCTATACGAGCAAATGGAAATAGGAAAACTAATCTGTAAAACTACTAAAGAGATCAATGGAAGTTCTAAAACTATTTTGAGTTCTCAGTAAAAGGGCATATAATTAGAATTAAGTATTTTCAAAACATATAGCATAAATAATATATGAAAAAAATCACTTTGAATGGTGATCAAAACGTTTTGATTCAGGGGTGCCTGGCTGGCTCCGTTGGTGAAGCATCTGTCTTGGGCTCAGGTCATGATCCCAGGGTCCCGGGATGGAGCCCCTCTTCTGGCTCCCTGCTTTAGCAGGGAGTCTGCTTCTCCCTCTCCCTCTGCCCCTTCCCCTCCCCCTCTGCTCATGCTCTGTCTCTTGCTTTTTCTGTCTCAAATAAGTAAATAAATTTTTTTAAAAATAAAAAATAAATTTAAAAAGGGTGTGAAACATGCTCATTAAACAAAAATAAAATACTGTGTTCATATATTGTCATAGTAAGACTCTGAAAATATACAATGATTCAGGGAATGTAGTAAAACAAACATCCTCATCCTCAAGGTGGAATATAAACCATACAATCTTTTTGAAAATAAATTTGTAAAGTGAATCAAGACCATTAAAACATTTGCATGCTCTGGCCAGGAATTCTACTTCTAAGGACCTATGCCAAGGAAAAAGATCAGAAATGTGGACAGAGGTGTAGGTATAAAGACATGGTATGGTGAAGAACTTAAAAAATATACACACACACACACACACACACACACACACACAATTATAATTATATAAATAATGGCATTTCTATAGAGCAGAATGTGGTGTAACTATCAGTAATTACACTTATATAAAATGTTAATGGCTTGGGGCATGCTCATGATATAAGGTAAAATGAATTAAATTTTTTTTAAAAGAGAGAGAGAGAGAGGATGAGTAGGGGAGGGGCAGAGGAAGAGGGAGAAGGAATGCCAGGCAGGCTCTGTGCCCCATACAGAGCCCGATGTGGGACTCGATCTCACCACCCTGAGATTATGACCTGAGTAGAAATCAAGAGTCAGACGCTTAACAGACTGAGCCAAATTAATTAAATGTGAAATTAATTAAAATAGAGACAATGCCATACGTGATATACAGTATCAACTAATATACAAATTCATTTAAAACCAATTTGAGAGTGTATTTTTTTCATTTAATTTCTATTTGATCAGTGTTATCAAAAAGCAGTTTATTCAATTTCTTTTAAGAAAAAAATAACTTTATTTTCCATGCGGAGAGAACTGAATGATATGTTAGAATTACATTATTTTAGAATGGTTATGCATATAGACCCTGAAGATTACTTTCTTACACGTAGTGGTTCATTATCCACAACTTTACATGGGGAAAAAAAATCTATTTTAATGCATCTTCCTCTGCTTTGGTCTCAGTTTCCTAAGTTTTCAAATGAAGCCTAGTCTGTCTAGATTAATGGTCTGCAAAACTTTTCTGTGGAAAAAAGGAAAGATATGGTACTTGTCTCTACATCTCCATATTAAACCACTGGGGGAATTAGTTGCACGTTGAAGCTTACTTCTGTTTTTACATATTCAAATTTTTGTTATCTTCCTTTCTAGGGCAAGAGCCAAGTAGGACATTCACAACCATGCTGTAAATTTACAATTAAGGTTTACTGTGATTACTTGCGTGGCCCATGCAGTTAGAGGACCCCATTGTGCTTTGTGTTTTATAGGAGCATAATGTGCTATATTCTGTGGCACTTTAGCTTATCATTCAATATAAATATAGTTATTTCCTGAAAATTGTGTGCAAGTTACAAAAATCAAATAACTTACAAGACTGTTGCTTAAATAAAACATGAACTAGTTTCTGATGGTGCTTGCTTAGTGTCTGATTTTTAATCCTGCTTTCCCCCCCAGCAATTCTTTGAGGTAGAAGAAGAGGCCTTTGTGCATGAATCAACTAGTATCAAAATGAGTGTTTTGTTAAAAAAACTGAAGGAAAGAGAAGAAGTTATTAAGGAATTAAGAGAAGAACTAGACCAATATGAAGAGTCTAGACTTCAAAAATTTGTAAGTTTCAAAGCAATGAATAATTTACTTTAATATATATATACATAAAGTTATAACTTTCCAAAAGCTTGGGTTAAGAGTAAAGGAAATACAAGTGGTCTATCTTGGGTGTCTCTCCACAACATCAGCCACTCCAACCCTTTTCTCCTCAAGACATAGTCTAGAAAACCCATCATCATTAATAGGAGCCATACAATTGTTCTCAATTTTTATTTATAATAGAAATAAAATAACCTATTTCCCACTGTAGAAATTGTCCTACTCTAGAAGAGCACGTAGACTTTTGTTTTAATTTTGAAGACTCCAGCCCTGTTTTGCTGTTTAGTGATCTCTCCATGACAGAGGCTTCCAGGAAGCACCATAGAACAGGAGGACCTTCAAGGAACATTCTTGAAAGGTTTTCCCCTAATTCTCCTGCTTCAGAGGAAGCCGGAAGGTGGGTTACTACTTGGACAAAAGGACTGGTGGGAACAGAAATGGAAGGAGAGGGCAAGGAGAGGCTTAACTCCTGTCAAGGAGGAGAATTTTAAGGGCTCTGGAAAGTGTGGACGCTGAAGGTGAATTTATTTTCATCTCAAGTCAGCTTTGAGCCACTGGCTGTGGCCCAGCCACAGTTTAGAACCACAGAAGAGTCTTTATTATTAGATTCTAAGAGCAAGAAGCTGATTGGGTCAGAGAGGCTAAAAGAGAGGCCAGAAGAATAACAGTCTTTTGAAAGCCAACTGGTAGGCACCACATGCCTCATCAGTGGTACCTCTTCTCATCTCCTGGCTCAGTTTACGGAGAAGGAAGCAGAGATGGAGTGATTAAGTGACTCTTCCCAGGCACACAGCTAGTACATGGTGAGGATCACACGGGAACCAGGTCCCAGCTGACCTGACGCCCACAAAAGGATGTGGAGCTCTATGCTCTACAGTAAGATGTCAAGGTTGTGATTTTCCAAATTAACTAGTTGGTAGGTATATATAAAATAGACTCTAATATTATTATAATGTATGCATATATTATTACAGGTATATACATATCCATATAAATATTGACACATGCATAGATATGCACAGAAAAGTCTGAAGAATTATACATCCAAATGTCAACACTAGGAAAAAACACGTACACGTTGCCCGTCCCTTTAAGAACAATCCATAGTTTACCTAAATCTCACGCTAGTAATCTTATTTACAACTCCAAGTTTAGAAGAGATAAGGAATTGCACTTGTCTCAACCTGAAGGATTTTGTTTACTAATTGGTGAAGAAGTGTTTACTTTGTATAACCTATTAGAATTGTTTATATTCTTAAAAAAAGAAAACCCTGAGTATCTCCTAAGTAATATAATATTGTGTCAATAGCATAGATCTAATAAAATTAAATATTAATTCTTTTTACATGTTCTGATTGCTATGGAAGAGGCATTTCCAGTTTTTGCACTTACTTTAACCTTTTCCTGGGTCTAAATCCAGCCTTATGTTTTGGAGACAATAATTTAATAGAAAGGACTAAAACAGCTATAATAGTTTTTGGCTGTTAATCCTGTCTTGGTCAAAGATATCCAGCCCAGATGGGCAGGGTGATGTTGATCCATTTATTTCCCATTTGTGAAGTGTGCAGGTACCCGCCTAGCTAAAAGAGATAGTTGTGAGAAGGATACCTGTTGTACTGAATGTGAATTACTTTGAGGGCTTTGAGGAAAGCTGAGTATGTAAATCCTAGTTATCATTATGAGGAAATAACACAAGTCCTGTGACCATCTAGTTTACATTCCATGAAATGCTCTGAACAGACCTCAAACCTCAGGACCTGTTCAGCCCAACTGAGGTCGCGACACTAAACCATGAGGTCCGTCTTGTAATGCTTATATCTCTAAGTATCCTCAACCTGGCCATTGTTCTCTCTGACATCCTCTCTCTGAGGATGAAGATGGGTAGTGGCTTTGCGAGGACAAGGAGGTGGGGGGGGCGTCCATGCTGCTCTAGTATCAGTAGGGTGTTCCCTGGCTCAAGAGGGCATCCTGAACACCCTGGTCATTCCACTATAATTTGTCCCCAGGGAGACCACATCACAATTTCTGTAAACCCTAAGATCTGAGGGAGTTGAGATACTCCTGATTAAATAGGAGTACACATTTCTCCCAGCTCCCGGGGACCCCAATAAAATGTGTGGTGCCAGTCTCCCTCCTTGATTAAGGGCAAGGTAGAGCGGTCTGGGACTGGTGTGCATTTCAGGAACGTGGACATGAAGGCCGCAAAACAGATCATGAGTTATACAAAGTAAACTTATGGAGGATACTTTTTTTTTTTTTTTTTAATCCTCTAAGATTTCCTAAAACTCCACGCCATGGAGGTTCTGGAAGAGATCTTTTTTAATTTGAATTTTCATCTTATACAACTGCTCCCTCTGGTGGTTAAAAAAAAAAAGCTTGACCCACCAAGCATCTATTAGATTTGGAAATCCAATTCCCAGAACGAATTGGAGAACTTCAAAGTTGCGGTGGAGAGAACTTGAAACCACTTGAAATAAGCAAGCTCAATAAGCAGTGGGGAAACCCTCTAGTTCATTCTTACTGACAGTCCCAATTACATGAATAGCTTTACAGTTAATAGGTAGTCACAATCTCTCTCTCTAGAACGGTTTTTGAGAAAAATCTGATGAGAATGTGATCGCAAAGGGAAACTTTAATAGACAGAGCTGAAATCAGATTTATAACAAAATGGAAATCAGGAAAGGGAGCTCTTCAAGCTATAGAGCTATATATATAGCTCTCCAGGCTTGATGTCGAATATCCCTCCCGAGCACTGTCACTCAAGGACTGAGCGTCGTTTCCAGTGCAGTTCTGTAGGAAACCATCGTGACGTACCCACCTGTCTGCGGCTCTCTGGTTGCGGTGCTGTGCGGTGATCGGTCCCCTGGAGGCTCGCTCCCCGAGGCTGGCCTGTCAGAGCGCATGCGCCCGGGTGCACGTCTCTGCCGGCACACGTGCCCATGCATTTTAATAGCGATCGGAGTTGTCCGTTTTGAAAAGACTTCATTTTTTCCCCCTTACCCTCCCATAAATGACCTGGGCAACCATCACCCTCCTCCACGCCCCACCCCCCAGAAGGGAACGTAACTGTTTGTTGCTGACAGCTCTGAAACAGAGCTGTCCGTCAAGAGTGGCGGCTCTGCAGGGCTGCACCGCCCCAGTGCGCCACTTGCCTGGCTGTCACTCACTGGGAGAGCACCTGCTCCTCTCCACGACTGTCAGGCAGCGTGGGCACGCATCAGAAGCCTACTGCACGCCCCAGCAGCAAATTGAGATGTCCAAGAGCCGGGGAGCCTGCGGAATTGCGATACCAATAAGGCAGAAGGGAGACTGCTGAGAGGCACATGCGGGCTCTGCACAGAGCTCCTCGCCCTTTATTGTGCCTGTGGATCCCCCGCGGCTGCGGTGAAGACAAGGGTTCTGCCAGTGGGTCTGGGCTGGGGCCTGAGAGGCTGCGTTTCCCATACGCTCCTGGGTGAGGCCGGGGCTGTGGACCACACTTTGAGTAACAAGGCTCTACAGTACACCAAGCATTCCTAAATGATTCTTTTTGGGACCTGTTTAGGATTCCGAAACCAGGGAACAGAGATCGTGCCCGTCTGGTGAATGGCGCCGAAGCCACGGCCAGAAGTCCTCGTTTTCCCAACGTGATAGGAAAACTTCGGCAGGTTCCCTTAGAAATTCAAAATTCCAGAACGGTCGTGGATCCCACACGATCTCTCTGCAGCTACAATGTCGCTTTAAATAGCTACATGCAGTTAACCACCTTTTAATGATCTCCCTCCTTTTTAACCTCGGTTTATTAACGCAGTTTATTTTAGAGAAGTCTCTTGGTTTAAATAAGCCAAAAACTAGTGGTGTTGGGCAGATGGTAGAAGGAACACCACCACAAAACCTGCCACTCAGAGTGTAACAGATGACCGTGGCAGCCCAGAACTATCCCTTTGTTCATTTTGCTAATGAGTGTCCTCATTGCTGGGGGAGTCTGAATAGTTAATTACGTGCAGTTCCTGCAGCTGACAGATGGTGGGGACAGAGCTAAAGATTAACCTCACAAGGATGGGGTCTGTGTAGATGGATATGAAGAGGAAAACTGTCCAGTTGAATGTGTTTTCCTTGTTTCCTACTTTTATAGGAGAGTTTTAGAAAACGCACCGAGGAATTAGCTGCCACCATTTACACATTTTATGCTTCTTGTGATTAATTCAAATAGGTCTTGTTTAGTTTATGATAACGAGGGCTCCTGTCATAGGATGTTCTTATTATGCTAGTTAGGAAATGTATGCTTAAGCCTTTGGAGACAAATATTGCTTGTTTATTTGTTTGTTTGTTTAAAAATCCCTTTTTAGTCTATAAGTGCATTCTGTGATGGTTTCACATTGAATTTCTAGTGTGGGACTAGAAATTAATGACTGGGGTTCTTCCTTTATTCCAACAGTGCTGTTTATTAACTATTAGATTTGTCAGTTCTCATCAATTAAGAATGAGTTGGGCTCAAATAATGTAAATGAAGTGGTGGGTCAAAATCACGAAGAATTGTATTGGTTTAGTGCAAAACTTAGCGTCATTTTAAAAATTAACTCTGATGTGACTAACTTCATTAGTAGGCAGCTTCCTGTTGAAGGTACTGGCTTTATTAAATGTACTGCAGAAATTGTAGCCACTCATTTTCCTTCTGAGCCATTATGACCACAGAGTAAAACATTTTAATAATTTGCTTTTGGATCTCTCTAAATTTAAATAAAAATACAATTCTGAAAGGAACCCAATATATTGGGAGGGAAGATTCTGTTTTTGAGGGATCTTATTTTTGTGTATTGGCAATCATGACATTGCTGTGAGAAGAATACATTATAATCTGAAGATTACTTCAAAGTTCGAAAGCACTTCTGTTAACTATATGAATTCTGAAGCAAGGCATATAGAACCTTCTATTTCTTTTAACATAATAATATAATGACTTTTTAGCATGCTCCTTAATATTTTGAGATCGTGTGATCGTTTAATATTTTCCCATCAGGAAGTAAAAAGCTCTGCACCAGCTTCCCCATCCATTACATCTTAATTAAAAAAAAAAAAATGTGTGGCAGTAAAATCCAGACAGCCATAAGCGAGAGCCATATTCAGATGTTTTTCAATAGCTTTGAAACAGACAAGAAGAAGAAGAAGAAAGGAAGAGTAGCTGTCCCAATAAGCTTCTATTGCGTAAGAAAAAGCCTCTCCCATAATGGACATGGCAAGATTTAAACAAAAGACGCACATAATAAAAATGTAAATGAGTTTGCTTTACTAAAACTATAACTTTAAAGTCCTTTGTTGTAAGTTATCCTGAAACCTTCTTACAAGGTAATCGCTGTTTGCATAGAGATTTAAACCGAAGTCTTCAATAGCATTAAACGCCTGCACAGTCCCCAGTGTGACAGGCATGCAAAGCCACGTTAATGTTCAGAATATGAATTGCCTCTGGGTGGCTCCTCTACCCAGCCGAAAACCAACTGTGTGGATATCCGCGCGCCTGATGGGCTCCATGCGGCTCCCAGCCTGAACACGTCACCGCTTTGACATGTGATGTGCTCTTCATGACACTGGCAGCGCCGACACTGGGAAATGCCACAAAGGCAACAAGCCCCCCTCCTTAGCTGCGCACTTTGCCACCCCCTGGCGCTGCCCGTCCCGGTCCCCCCAGCCTGCCTAGTTACAGGCGGACAGCGCTTCAGACACACACAGGGGGAAGTGTGGGTGGAGAGGCCCCAGCTGCCTCCCCGGGCGCAGCCTCCATAATGAATTGACCTGAATGATGAGGGCACACAAACAGTATGATATGCATTATTCCTGTCAATAAAATGTCCCCATGTGCTGTGGTCTTTGTACAGACTGTACTGCAGCCTTTCTCCAGCGAGCTCTATTTAATCTCCTTCCTTTTTACTATTCATATTATAAGTGTGTAATAGAATTCAGAAAATTATATGATAGCTCTTCTGCATCTCTATTGTCTTGTGTTGCATATTTAAATGCTTGGCTCTCTGCTTAGAGACGCGGATCTCCCCATCTTTCAGGACGCTTTTGCCAGAGAGACGATGCTAGAGAGGGAAAATCTGGAGTACAAAGTGGCAAATGAGAGAATGCTGCAGATCATTGCAGAGCTCGAAGAAGCGATCCGACTCAACCTAAAGGAAAATTCAGCATTAGGTAACCTTTTACAATCGTTTTTGAGAAAAACCTACGCATCGGACACGTCATGTAGTCCGTGGCAGCAGTCATCTTCACCGAACATCCGTTTGCTTGGTTATTTACATGTACAAGACTGGCTTGATAGCCATCTTTGGTTTTCATTGAAGATGGCATTCCTTGCTTGGGAAAGATGGTTTCTTTGTGGTTATAGTCTCATGCCATTCTAAATCAAGGTGTTTTTCCACTCCCCCCCCCGCCGACCCAAGTTGAGCACTGACCTTTGAAAAATGTACAAAGCAGTGCTCTATTTCACTTAGAAATATTATAAAGGATAGAAACTTTTGCTGATTCCTGTTTCACATGCTTGATTGATTATCTAAAATTTATAACCTTTAAGTACTTAAGCACGCAGATTGGGGTATGCTTTGTGGAGGAACAGAGTTGGCCCTTCAGGAAAATATGGCACTATTTACTATGGAATTATCTTCAATTTTGGACAAATTAAAGTACAAATTGTCGTGTGCATGCCTCATACTCCCCTTTTTTACATACCATAAGCGTTGGTAAAAGTTCCACTTAAATCATGTGTTTTAAAGTATTTTTTTCACCTACTGGTTTCTTTGTATTTCTGTTACTTACATGATGTTCCCCTTACTTGCAGGGATGAAAAGCAATGAAGAAGCAATTAACAAAACAAAAACACTTAACAGCAAAATATTGATGAAATCAGATAGATTACAGTATCCATTGACTATAAAATATACCGTATCAGTGTAGTTTCGTTTCCCTTCTAATGTGGTGTGATACCACTTTTTCAGGCTTTGGTAGTTCTGAGTCATAAAGTGCCACCTGCTAAAGCACTTCGCATTGGCTGTAACTAACAGCAAAAATGTCCATTGCTAGTATCGATCAAAAGCTTTCAGCCCTCAGCCACACTTGGATCTTGAACTTAGTTCTTAATCCCTATCTGACCAGCCTTCTGAACAGCAGGAAGAAGGCTGTGAATGTCAAGGGCAGTTGTGAAGGTCACAGTCCTGCTAGGACTTGCGTCCGCCATGCCTGCCAGCAGTGTGCAGCCTGCCCTGAAGCAGGGAGCTTGAATACAGGGCCGTAAGCTTGTAATTTCATGGTTGGCCTCTCTTTCCTTTTGTTTACAGAAGATGAAATTATAACTCTGAAAGAGAAGGTAGAAAAGAATCATAGAACTATTCAAAAGGTACTGTAACTTTTTACATTGACGAACGACTCTTTTACATTGAAATACCGGCACGACGGGTGAGATCACACTGTGTCCCGCTTGTCTTGGGGACTTTCTGCATTTAATCTCTCCCGTGATTTGGGTAAGGTCTCTGGTAATCAATAAGGATTCTGCCTTGAAAATGAATTAATGTACAGATAGTTCATTTCTTTGGGATAACTGAGTTATCTACCTTGTTGACTGTAAGGAACTGGAAAGTTATATGACACCAGGGGTCCGAAGATGTGCTAGTGGGAGAATTCTATTATTAAGAACGAGCAATCTTGTTTTCAGCCCAGATGGGGCTTCATGTTCATTTTTGTGTTTGCACATGAACTGGGCTTATGCTATGCAGGGAATCTGCATTTTGAACAGGATTTCTTTTGGTGTCAGGAAGGTCAAGATCTCCCAGGGCATCCAAGGCAGGAGGACCACAGCAGCACAGGTTGGGCTTCCCTGCTTTGTGCTTTCTTAACTCTCTATGGCAGCATCCCATCGTAGTTATCAGCACATTTTCAGCGAAGGGCCATCTTCCCTGCCGCACTGCTAGCCTCATGAGGGCAGAGATGGTAACATCTCCGTTTCTGGAATATTCCCAGTGCTGAGCACAGTACTTGGTGCACATGGACAGATGCTCTCTGAGTGATTCATAGAATGAGAATGTGTTTAGAGTTCAGGAAATTTACAGGCGAAAATGTGTATTTATATCCCTGATTTATTCCAAATAAACATCAATGTTCTCACCAAATCGAGTGCCAGTTTGAAAATGAAAATTAATTGAAACTGGATAACATTCAGTTTTAATGAAACATTCAGTCCTGCAGAGGCACTAGCGGTGTTTCCAGCGAACAGCCACCTGTGCCTAAGTTTGGGTCCAAATTTCAAGCTGATTTTACAGTTCAGGGTATTCTTGGGTTTTCAATAAGATTACTCTTACAAACTATTTTTTAAAGACTTGGTTACCCCAAAGGGTCAGAGGTGGGAGATGTTTTCTCTGAAAACCAGACCCATCACAGGGGTTTGCGGAGCAAGTTCATTTTCTTGCACTTGCCCCATTTGCAGCAGAAAAAGCAGGAGTCCCATCCTCGCAGAGAAAACAAGAGTCTGTGGACAGACAACTTTAGCCTTCTTGGCATCAATGTCGACAACTGAAAAGATAGTCCCAGCTTTCCAGTGTCACTTAGCCTCCAAGGAAGGTTTAAATGTTTCTAGAAGTGTTCATTCTATCCTGTCACTGGTAGAGATGAGTTGTGGAACCTTACTATTCTCTGCGAGGAGTGCAAAAAATTAAAGCAAAAAATCTGACTAGGAAACCACCAATTAGAAAGAGACATACCCCTTCGAATGACGAGTTATATACCCTGTGTGAGTGTAAAGATTCCAGTTAAATGCATCCTCAGCTTCCTTAGGTCCGCACCGGCCAGTGGTAGCCCCATGTGGCTAGCTGACCATACGAGTTGTATCTGGTGCAACTGAAGAACTCAGTTTTTAATTATATTTCATTTTAATTTTTTAATTTAAATTTAAAAACTGATATTTGTTTCAGTTTATTGGGAAACCTTTATGTATATTTTAAATAACTTGGTATGTGAATCTGCTTTTTCTTCTGTAAACTTTATGCAATCTAAATACAGATCAGGTATTTCTGATGAAGTTTTAGCCCCGACACTGAGATATGCTGTATGTGAGAAGTACACACTGGGTTTCAAAGACTGCATTTAAGTGAAATATCTCAGCAGTGCTTTTTAAAATTGATTATTACACATTGAGATGATAATATTTTGAATGAGTATTTGGATAAAAATATATTATTAAAATTAATTTCTCATATTTCTCTTACTTTTAACAAGGCTACTATAAAATTCAAAATATATACATATATATGTGTATATCTTAGGCCATATTTTTAATTCACAACTCTCTCCTAGACAAATATAGCAGATTCCTAGCCTGATTGATCGTCTTTTAAATCCTTTCTCTTTTCTTTTTTTCTTTATATGTACTGGACCACCACAGAACATTGAATACAGGCACAATTTGGTATTGAGCAGAAAGACTCTTGAACCTTGGTTTCCTCTTTCATTTCTGCCACTGTGGTCCCTTGGGCCAGTGCCTTATCCTACTTCCTGTCTCTCACAGGCTTACTGTGAGGGTAGAATGAGGTAATGCACGTCCAAGTGCTTTGCTGATTGGAAAGCACGTCAGGAGTTGTTGAACAAACACGAGCTGATATTTACTGGTTTGGTTTCCAATATCCTCCACTAAATCAATTAATTCAGTAATGTTTATTAAATCCTTTTAGTGCCAGGCATTAAGCTACTGTCAAGATATAAAAATCACACACATACACACACACACACACATACACACACACAGCCCTGCTATAGAGCAGAATAAATCTAGAGCAAGAGACAAAAATCCTAGGGCTGTGTGACGTGGACTGTAATGGAAGTATGTACATAGAGAAAAGATGTCTAGCTTTACCTGGAAGGTTCTAGAAAGGCTTCACACACAGTTCCACACCTATTTCACACTCCTTCAGTGGAGCTGATCTTTCCAGGTAGGTAGGAGGGTGGAAGTGCTAGGTTCAGAGCGTGAATGCATAAGTGTGAGATGTGTTTGTGGACTCTTTTGTGATTTGGTATGGCTGAAGCATGAGGTAGGAATCCAGTGAGCTATGTATGAGCATTTGTCTTGGGGCAGGAAGACGGGGAACAGGTGAGCAGCTCAGAAGCCCCAGGATAAGACACACCTTGTCTTGTTTACCCCTGGATTCAGTGAAAACGAAGTTGAAAATGGCCTGTAGCTGGTTAAGCTGATCTCTTGCCACCCATCAGGGCTTAAAGCACTGTCTTTTATGATATTCAGTAACTTTCATGTTAAAATTCCAATAATCTAATAACAGCTGAATCTGTTTCCTAGCTGTGGCCATATTACAAATCCTTCTGGGAGGGAGTCAGCCAGAAGTCAGAGATGACAGCCCGGCGTGAGGTCAGCATCAGGAGGCAGGGCAGTGTAAGACTGAGTACAGATTGCTCTGGGCCTCATGGGAGAGCCCAGCGTGGATTTTAAGGGGTCCAGGAAGGTTGGAGGAAGGAGTCTGAGCTGACTCCCAGAAGAGCGGTTCTAATAAGCCAGGAAGGGGACATGGGAGGTGGGAAGGGTTAGAAACATGCAGAAGGGAAGTCAGTGCATGTGACTGCCTACAGCTGAGGGTATGTGAGAGTCACGGGTGGCAAGAAGCAGGGCTCCTGGCAGGGATTATTAATCATGCCAAGGGATTTGCATTGCCTTCTGAGGCCATGGGGGACCTTTAAGCGTTGGGGAAGGATTGGATTCATGTCTCAGAAAGAAAATGAGCAGGAGGAAGGAAAATCTAGAACCAGAGAGACCGGTTCAGAGGTTACTTGGATAAACCAGGGGAAGTATAATCTGAAACAGAAAGAGGACAGTGAGATGCTGGGGATGACTGGGAAGGATGAATTCTAGGGATGTTTAGGCAGTAAACTCTACGGTCATTGATATGGTTGAAGGCAGGAGAGGTAAAAGAGAAGTTCAGGCTGGTGAGCATTTGAGTAAAGATGAAAACAGGCAATGAGGAAAGCCAGAGAGGGGACATCCTGGAAGCAAAGCAAGGGAGAATTTCCTTTGCAGTGTGTCCTGCCACCAGCCATGCTAAAAGCTCAAAAGGGAAGATTAGGCAATTAGTCTGGCAACAGGGTGACCCCTGTGATGTTAATGAGAGTGATTTACCTGAAACTGTGGGAGCAGGTGAGAAGCTGGGTGAATGCAAAAGTGGAGACAGTGAGTGTGGGCAGCCCTCTAGAAGTTGGGCTGTGACTGGTCAGGGAGAAGTAGGGGAGTAGTTGGAGAGGGACGTGAGGCTGAGGGAGGAAATTTTTTAAAGAAGAAACTAGAATATTTTTGAATGATGCCAATGGAAAGATGAAAGACAGTGGAGACATAAAGCAGAAGAGGTCACTGAGAAGAGTGATCTAAGAGGCAGGAAGGATTGGGGTTAATGGCCTTTGACACCCATTGAAAATTTGGTGACACTCCTTTTCAGACCAAGGTATGATGACTCAAAACAGAATCTTTTCCTTTCCTTCCACCTCATTCCATTACCTCCCCTAACCCTGCCGTCGACCCTCACACCTTATCAACTATACTGCTGTGTTCCTTCAGAGGCTCCTGTCTAGCCAGTCCCCACTGTTCCTCAGCCCTGCTCCCGTGGAGATGGGTCAATCCTTACCTGCTGGTGGCATTTCCAAGTGTATGGGGTTTTAACCCAGAGTGGATGCACCCTCTCTCTGTCTATCATTTTACTTGGATCTAATTAACACCCTTTCCTACTATCCCCTACAGCTCTTCTAATCTTACCATTACTTTTCTCAGTTTCCATATTCCATCCTCCACACTACTTCCTAATTCACAGAAAACATGGCAAACACTTGATTTCCCCCGCCCCTTCTGCTTTCTCTTCCTCTGTGGCTTATCTTACCTAGCCTTACCTTTACTTGTTTTGATCCAAACAGGATCATTCTTCTTTGCCCTGACTCATCCTTCCATCTATTCCCTGAATCATCTCTTCCTTCTCTTCTGGAACTTTCTTCATCAGCCCCTTTCACTCTTATGCCTTTTAAAATTTCCCTCTGGCCTAAGACACGGTGAAACCATCATCTTGGTGCTATCCATTGACCTTAATCACACCTAACCCATTGCCATTTACTGTACTTCAAATACTATTTAAAAGAAATCTGTGTTTACCAGCCCCCTTTTCACTCCCCCAATGCTAGTTTTTCCTGTGGATAAGGTCACAGTGAGGTTCATATTGCCTTTGATCCTTCTTAGATTTTTTCCTTCCTGGATTATCTGCCGTATGTGACAGGACTACTGGCTGTGTCATAGACTCTTCTGCACCAATGTTCACTTCTGATTTGTCACACGATTCTTCCTTCCTTCCTAAGCAATATCTGTCAGTGGCTTCTTATCTTCCATTTTCCTCTTGAATGCCATTCTTGGGTACTCTGTTTATCCTTGGTCTTCCTCATTTTCTCTCTAGCTGACGTCAGTCTCTCCCATAACTGGCACGCTTGCTTACCAGTGATTCCAAACTTCCTCTCCTGCTTCATGATTACCCTGAACACCCCATCTCTAGTTTCAACTCTGTTTTCATCTTTAATTTCAGTGTTACACGCACTTCAACAGTCCCCATCCATTTCCTATGGAAATTAGAAGTTCTTTCTGTGGCCCTGCGTACCTGGGATTCTTTGCTCTCTTGAGGTCAGGAACTGTCTTGTTTATATTCTTAGTCATCAGACTTAAGAAATGTTTGCTGAAAAAATTCTTTACATATGCATCAAACTCACTGTCAAAACTTGAGCTCATTACCCCTTGAATCTGGATTCTGCTGTTTTCCCCCACTTAAATGAATGACTTTGATTGTTCATCAATCCCAAGAACAGATGAGAAATTGAGAGTCAATCTCTACTCTCTCTTTTCTACTTTATACCTGGTAGGTCACTTGATCTGATTATAATGTGGTTATATGTGGGATATATGTGGTTATATGTGGTTATATGTGGGATATGTGGATCTTTATGCTTTTTAACCACCTGAAAATATGGCTTATTAACATATTTTCTTATGTATTATGGTCATTTTTCACATTGTTTTCCTACCATATTGTAGATGCTCCAGAGGAAATGTTCTGTTCTACTTCATTTCTGTAACTCCATAGATGAACATAGACCTCCTGGCATCTAAAAGGTGTTCCATTCATGTGTATTAAATGATGAATATATGAATTAATTGAGTGGATGTCAGAACCAAGGTTTGAAGTTTATCAGCATGTATAATTGACATACAATATATGTATATAATATAATATATATAATATAATATGTATATAATATATCACTGACATATATTATATGTCATATACATATATGCATATATATATTACATAACTGATATATAATACATAATATATATATCATTGATAATACATATCATGATATATATCAGTTATACCAGTGTATAAAATGTAATGTAATATAAATATACACAAATGGCAAATAATCATTGAAGACAGTGAGGCAAGACATAGAAGTAGAGTGTCCCTAGAGTGTACGCTCTTTGATGGCTGTTTTCAGCTGGCATGAAGAGAATCTGTTGTACACGAAATAGAACACAAAAATCTAAAATAAAAGAAATGGGTCCTATAAAGGAAAAGCAGAATTGCTCTTCTTGACAGACTCTACTTACTTTATTATATATAGATGCACATTTTGTTGGGGTTGTGTGAGAAAGATTATAAATAAATTGGCATTTCCTGTGTGTATATTGCTTGCTTTTCTAGTAAAAATACAATAATTGTATCATAATATATTATTGTTACATGAGAATCTACAGACATTTAAATTTTCTAAATCGTATTATGATCCTCTTTTCTCCTGTTTAAAATCAAAATATGTGTTGCTAAATTCTACTGAGGAGGAATTTTAGGCGTTCTGTTCTTTCCTTTAATCAAAATGTAATATTCTTCTCTTTTAGCTGTTTGATGGTAGAGACAGATTACTGTGTGAGCTTGATTATGAAAAAGCATTAGTTCAAGAAATGGTAAGGTGATTTACATTATTTCCTAATGAATTTGAGATCAGGAATTCAATTTAATCATGAAAGCTTTATAAACTTTATCTATAAACTATGATTTCCCCTTGGTCAATCTAAGTGCATGCCTAATTATAAACTTTTTAAATTGAAGCATAGTTGACACACGATGTTATATTAGTTTCAATTGCGCAACATAGTGATTCGGCGGATGATTCCATACCTTAAGCTATGCTCACCATCGTAAGTGTGGTCACCGTACGACGTTGTGACAGTATTTTTGACACTATTTCCCATGCTGTACTTTGCAACCCTGTGACTTATTTATTTTAAGACTGGGAGTTTGTATCTCTTCACCCCCTTCCCTTTTTCTATAAACATTTTTAAATGATCATTGTAAGACAACAGTTTGATTAGTACTATGATAAACATAATAAGCTGCCAAATAGATGAGTCTTCCAAAAGAAATCGTGTTACCATTTAAAGAACTGTCCCGAGTTTTTGAGTTTTATAATGGTGATTAAAACACACATACACACACACACACACACACACACACACACAGGAGAGCCCACTATTTTGAAGGATTTGCTATTTTTAGTTACAAATTGCCATAAGTGACAACAACAAAAAAAGAGCCCAGCTAGATATTTTGGCATTCTGTGTTAGTCTCATAAGAAAACACTGCCTTTTTATGTTCTTTTAAGAGAACTTTCCAGACGGCTGCTCTTTTATTTTATCTGTTGACTACCCACTCCCCAGGCCCCGCCACCTCACCCCCCGCCCAGCTTATGGTGGTGTACTTTGGCTTTCAACTGGTCACCACTAGTACGTCTTTGTTACAGGAAACTGACTGTGTTTATTATAATCAAAAATAAAACACAGCTTGACTTGCGTTCCAAATGTGCTTGAAAAGAATATGATACTGTTTAGAAGAGAAAAGGTTGTTCATAGGAAGTCAACACCACTTCAGATATTGAAACATTCCCTTTTTTACAGCTTGTCACACTTTGTGCCAAGTCATGACTGTTTCCCTTACTCTGTTTTGTTACTCTCAGCACCATGTGTTTTGGGTTCCTTGTCATAGAAATTAATGCAAGACAATGCTCTGGGACGACAATAAAGCCTTCTATGAAACCAACTTGGGAATGCAGGCAAGGAAAAAAATTATGGTTAGCTGTTCACAGAAACCATGTGCTGAAAAATAAAATCATTTTGAACTCTTTACTTTTAGATACCTGGCCTATAAAAATCGCCTCCATTATTTGAGGATATAGTTGTATAGTTGTGTATAGTATATAGTTGATTTCTTCTCTCCCCACCCCCTTCTGTCATTTTTCCGAAGTCTAGGAATTGCTTTTCTGAACAAACTAAACGTGCACATTGTCATTAAAATTGAAAATGTTTTTCTAGAATGGGAAGCAAATGTCATATTGTCACTTCGTTAGCGACGTCAGAGAAATAATCCGACTCCCTTGAGTGCCGATACTGTGAACAGAACCCATAATCCTACCTGGCCTCTTTATTTATACCGTAAGCTGTTAACTGTTAACTATTACATTGCCCACAGGGAAACCAATCATGTTTTATTTTGTTGTTTGGAAGTTTGTGGAGCACCTCGCTTGTTGCCAAGCAGCAAGATCTTGCATCACAAACCTCACCCCCTCCCACCCGCCCTGCGGCCCAGGAGCCTTGGGCATGCTCAGAATTGGTTTAGGGGATCGTGATTTCTGAACAGGGAGTCTGCTTAAGGGTCTTCTCATGACCAATTTTCCATGGCAGACCTTTGGGCCCAGCAAGGTCACCACTGGGCGCCCCTCCCTGCTACCAAGGCATTCTGTTGCTAACTCGGGAGGCGGCTGGCTCTGCGGCTGTCTTGGGTTTTCTTTGTTTCTTGCCACGGTACTTTTTTCCAGAAATGAAGGTTTCTGGACTGATGATTGCACCTAGATGGAGAAGTGGGAGACTAGGTGGAGTGGAGGCAGTCATTTTATAGAAATTGACAACTCTCTCACGGAAGGGGTTTTGTTCATGCTTGTCTATTACTGTTTTCCAATGCAGTTTATTTTCTGGTCTCATTAAGTATAAGTAAGCCATGAAATTTGGAGTGATGCTATCCTGCGATTGGCTTGAGGGGAATAATTTTGTATCTTCCTATGATTTCTATGTGTTGTGGCTTTCATTTATCCGTTTTAAAAATTGAGATGAATTGCCCAGAACTTTGTATTGGCTCTAGGTGTACAACAAAATGATTTGATATATGCGTATACTGTAAAGTGATCACCACAGAAAATCTAGTCAACATCCCTCACCACACGTAGTTACAAAATTTGTTTTCTTGTGATAAGAACGTCCAAGATTTGCTCTCTTAGCAATTTCTCAAATACACAATACAGTATTCTTAACTAGAGTCACCATGTAGTGTATTATATTATGATGAGAAGTTTATGTGCTGTGAACACCTTCATCCATTTTGCCGACCTCACTCCACATCCCAGCCCTGGCAATCACCAATCAGTTTCTTTAAGTTCGGTGTTTTAGATTCCACGTACGAGTGATGGTATGATATTTGTCTTCCTCTGATTTATTTTAGCTTAATGTCCTCAAGACCCAGCCATGTTGTCACAAATCATAGGATTTCCTTCTTTTTTATGGCCAAGTACTATTCCATTATAGTTACACCAATTTTCTCCATCCATTCATCTGTTAATGGACACTTAGGTTGTTTCCTGTTGGCCATTGTGAATAACAATGGTTGCAGTGACCGTGGGGCTGCAGATAGCTTTTTGAGATGGTGATTTTGCTTCCTTCAGTTAAATGGTCAGAAGTAGAATGGCTGGGTTATATGGTAATTCTATTTTTAATCCTTTTGAGGAAACTTCATACTGTTTTCCATAGTGGCTGAGCCAATTGACATTCCCACCAGCAGGGCACAAGCACTCCATTTTCTCCACATTTTTGCCCACCCTTATTATCTTTAGTGAAAGCCATTCTGCCCAGCATGAGGCCATAGCTCATCAATGGTTTTGATTTGCATTTCCCTGATGATTAACAATGCTGAATAGCTTTACAGGTACCTGTTGGCCATTTGAATATCTTCTTTGAAAAATGTCTACTTAGGTCATCTACCCATTTTTTTAAAGATTTTTGCTTATTTATTAGAGAAAGCATGCACACACATGTGCACATAGGCACATGAGTGCAGGGAGGGACAAACAGACTCTAGACTGAGCAGGAAGCTGGACATGGGGCTCGAACCCATGACCCCGAAATCATGACCTGCTGAAACAAGGAATCAGACACTCAACTACCCAGCCACCCAGGTGTTTCAATCATCTGCTGATTTTTAATTGGATTATTTGTTGTTGGTTTTTTTAAATTTTGTTTTGGCCATGGAGTTTTATGAGATTCTGAATATTAATCCCTTACCAGATATATGATTTCCAAATGTTTTCTGCCATTCCATAAGTTGCTATTTCGTGTTGTTTATTGTTTCGCTGTGCAGAAGTTCTTGAATGTGATGTAGTCTCACTTGTTTATTTTTTATTTCATTACTTGTGCGTTAGTTCTCATATCCAAAAAAATCACTGCTGAGCCCTATGTCAAGCAGCTTTTCTCTTATGTTTTCTTAAAGGAGTTTTATGACTCCAGGCTTTATATTTAAGTCTGTAATTTATTTTGAGTTAATTTTTAAGAGTGACATAAGATAGGGGTCTAGTTTCATTCTTTGACATGTGAAGGTACAATTTTCCCAGCACCATTTATTGAAGAGACCATCTTTTCTTGAGTGTCCTTGACTCCTTTGTCAAATATTAGTTGACCGTTTATTCATAGGTTTATTTTTGGACTCTTGACTCTGTTTCTTTTGGTGTATGTGTCTGTCTTTATGCTAGTACCCCTAGCTATCTTTATGCTAATATTATTTTGATTACTATAGCTTCATAATATAGTTTGAAATCATGAAGTGTGATGTCTCCTGATTTGTTCTTCTTTCTCAGATTGCTTGTTTTTTTTTTTTTTTTGGCTTTTGTTTTTTGGGTTTTTTTTTTTTTTTTTTTTTTTTGGTGGGGGGTGGTCTTTTGTGGTTCCATATAAGTTTTAGAATTATTTTTTCTACCTTGGTAAAAAGCACCTTCTGTAAAAAGTGGAATTTTAATAGGGATTGTATTGGCTTTGAGTAGTACAGCCCTTTTAACAATGTTAATTCTTCCAGTCCATGAACATGAGATATCTTTCCATTTATTTGTGTCTTCTTCAATTTCTTTCATCAGTGGCTTATAGTTTTCAGTATACAGATCACTCACCTTCTTGGTTTATTTTTTTTTATTTTTTTTAAAGATTTTATCCATCCATTTGACAGAGAGAGATTACAAGTAGGCAGAGAGAGAGAGGAGGAAGCAGGCTCCCTGCTGAGCAGAGAGCCCGATGCGGGACTCGATCCCAGGACCCTGAGATCACGACCTGAGCCGAAGGCAGCGGCTTAACCCACTGAGCCACCCAGGCACCCACCTTCTTGGTTTAAAAAAAAAAAAAAAAAATTGTCCTCATCAGAAAAGTACTATAACTGAACTCTTAATTTTAACTTATTTTTCATCTATTTCATCCCAGTGTATTTGGCCTCTAGGGACAATCTAGACTTAAGATAGAAAGGAGCTACAAATGTTGCTATAACCTCTCATTGGGGGGGCATAGCACCAAATTACTGCTACGGTTGGCCTTGAACCTATAACTGGGCTCCCTATTGCCTGAGTTCCCTTGGAGTCATGCCTCAAGTCTGTCTATGCCTGTTTCAGGTAATGTGGCAGTGTTGGTCATTCAACTAGCAAACCAGTACTTTGGTGACCCAGATATTTACTATAATAAAATATATGACTGAATTTCTTTGCATAGGCTTATGTATTTGAAAAAATTTAGGTTATTATATCAGTTCTCATTACCACTGTTCTCCATTTTTAAATTTTGGTTTTTTAGAGAGAGAGTGAGTGTGCAAATGGGGCGAAGGGCAAGGGGAGAGGAAGAGAGAGATCTTAAGGAGGCCCCATGCCCAGCAGTGCGGCCCACAGGGGCTCGATCTCACAACCTTGAGATCATGACCTGAGCTGAAGTCGAGAGTCAGACGCCCAACTGACTGAGCCACCCAGGCTCCCATCACGGGTACCGTTACTGTTCTGATGTGTGTTCCACAGGTAGAATCTACAGTTTCCCAACTGTTGCTACTTTGAAACCTGGGGAATGCTTTCAGTAATCTGTGGGAAACTGCATTTACATTATAGCTTCGGGAATTGTGGCAATGAATGAAGACGAGTGCAACCTGAGTAGTGGCTCAAGGTGACTGAATCCCCATAAAGTTGGCAGACCACAGAGCACGTTCTACTATCCGAGCAGTTCCTGACTCACTGTCCATAAGTTCCTGCCCACCAGTCAGGAAATGTGCTTTTTTCATGTAGTTCTGGACTTCTGGTAGATCTGCTCAGCCTTCACGATCTACTTCTAAGCCACAGGGCAGAGGGCAGAGCTTGTGAAAGGAATAGTTCCCTTGAGCCAATGTCACTCCAAATCTACCACAATGAAGCCTTCAGGCCCGTGCCACAATTAATCCCCAGTGAAATCAGCAGGCACATTAGTCACATTTGTCCACTTAAAATCAGGAGGTATATTACCAGATGTCTCAGAGCACTGTTTCTTCTGTGTGGTTCCCTCTTCCTAAAGTGTCCTTCCTTGGTTAGCTCTGGCTTGTCCCTCAGGTCAGAGGTCAGATAATACCTCTGGGAACTCCTCCCTCTTACTCCCCTAGACCGGAGCAGCTGCCCACCCTCACATAGTACCCCTCTTGTGGCTCTCCTCGTGTTCTGTGGAGAGGATCTGTTGATTGATCTGCTATTTCCATCTGGTGAGCTACTTGAAATCAGGAAGTGCATCCTGTTCACAGTTGTACCCTCAAAACCTACCATGATGGCTGCCACAGAGTAGAAACTCAAATATTTGTTATGAGCAAATGAAGGAATGAGTTTTAAAAATGGTTAGTTGAAAATGACTTAGCCCACACTATGGCATGAACCACATATAGTTTCATAAGCAGGTAATACTGTTAATACACATGTGACACAGCTACACAATACAGGAACTAACTACAGTGTACTCTCCAGTATTAATTTATAGGTTTTGTTCCAGTGGTTCTCAAACTTTCTGATCTCTGGATCCCTTTCCACTCTTAAAAATTATTGAGGCCTCGAAGGAGATTTGGTTCAGCTTGGTTTTTATCAGCTAATATTTATTGCCTGTGAAATTAAAATACAATCAAATTATTTATTAGTTCATTTGAAAATAACAATAATCTCTTACATGCTAAAAATAAATAGCATATTATCTATAAAAATATTTTCCAAAACCAAAAAGGTTTAGTAAGAGTGGTATTGCCTTACATTTTTGCAAACTTCTTGAATATGTCTGACTAGAAGACAGCTGGATCCTTATATCTGCCTCTGCGTTCATTCTATCAGGGTAAATATCACAGAGCCTCTGGAAAACTGCACTGTGTACTGGAGAGAGCAGGAGAGTGAAAAATTATCTTTGTCATGTTAGGAAAATAATAATGATGTTGGGAAAGCCCTAAAGATTTTGGGAACCCCATGGATCCTTGGACCATCCACTGAGATCTGCTGCTCTCTTTAATAAGAAAAAACTCTTAGCCAGATGTGGTTAAGGGAAATGTCTTTGTTCTGTTCTAGTCCTGATCCTATTTCCTTTGTTTCTATTTAATTCATTTAGTCCCTGATTCTCCCCCTTGACACCTCTCTGTCAGAATGTTACACTACTACATTGCAATGGACACAAGCCATTAGTGCTGAGTTCAGGCAGAAAGCTCCAAATTTTTGCTAGAGGAAATTGTCATTTATCTGTCACTGAGTAGTAGTTGCAGTAAATGTTCACTGTGGGGAATACCCAGTGTTGTGCTATAGTAATCCTAGATGTTATGCAGGGGTAAGAGCCGTAAGTACCAGTAGCATATATGGTATATGTATAAAGTTCACTAGGAACAATTTACAGGAAGAAAATGAAGAGAGGACACTCTGCCTTGGTCTTTTATTCCTCCACTGCAAGATGATGTTGGTCTAGGCCAGCAGGATGAATCATGGAATGTGCCGTCAGTATCAAGTCTCCCAGAGAACTTACTTCAGTACAGTTGAGCCATCTCACTGGTAAACTAACAGGCAGGGGAAAGATTAAGGAGCTGTGGGGCCATGGATTATCTGTCCCCACTGGAAAGTGTGATGGTTCCTTTCCTCCTCCGAGAAAAGAGAGTGGGTTACTCACACCTACACTTAGTGATGCCATAGCTGAGTCATAGCTGAGAGGGTGACCTGCTCTGGTATGACCAGGACCAGAACTTCTCCAGGTTTAACGTGGAGAGTCTTGTATCTAGAAACCCCCCAGTCAGGCAAACCAGAATGGTTGGTCCTCCTGGTAGCTAGAGACCTGAAAGTTCCTCCAAGAGCAGACATGATTCTGTGTATCAACTCCAATGTAGTAAGAGGATTCTGAGGGAAAATTCAAACTCTTTGGGAAAGAGGGCCTAAACTTTTTCCATTACACAACTGATACTGATTAGTGGGGTAAACTGGCAAATAAGCTAGGCAGTCCAACCAACTCCCAGAATAAAGGCAACAAAAAAATGTAGATGAAATAGTATAAACATCTTTATAAATAAAGCACCAAAGAATTGACAAGAGAGGGATTACCAGGTAAAATCAAATGTCAAGGGAGAAACATTAGGGAGAACTTAACATTCCAAACTGATCTTTCCCTTAGGGCATTCACCAGTCTGGGCAAACCAGAAACAGAAGTCACAGTGCTGGGCATGCTAGAATGTGTGTGTGTGTGTGTGTGTGTGTGTGTGTGTGTGTGTGAAGAGGTGGTCAGTAGTGAACTCCCATACTAGGCTAAGAACCAGTGACCTTTTCTGTGGGGTGAATGTAAACCAAAAGTAACTTAGC
>NC_081562.1:126653348-126723348 GCF_022355385.1 Mustela nigripes
AGAAACAAAAAATACTATGGATTGGTCATTGTTATATGCCTCCCACTCTCCTTTTTTGGAAGGAGAGGATCTCTAGAGGTGAGAAACAAAAAATACTATGGATTGGTCATTGTTATATGCCTCCCACTCTCCTTTTTTGGAAGGAGAGGATCTCTAGAGGTTATCCTATGTCCCACTATGGTGTGTTGACTGTGGGGGTTGGATAATCATCTCTTTAGTTCCTGCATCTTCAGGTCAAGATAGACTGTTCTCAAGGAGGGTTAGCTGCACCTGGACCAGATTTAGACAATGAGCTCTTGGCTTCATGCTGACACTGTAATGGAATGGGATTTTTGGAGGCTTGGGTGATTATGAGTGTGTTTTGCATATGGGTAAAAGTGTAAAATGTATGAGCCAGAAGGCAGATAAATGTAGAAAAAGCATTTGAGAGAGTCCAATATACATTTGTGATAAAACTCTTAGTGAGAAGCTCTTGGGTGGTGCGGTTGGTTAATTGTCCCATTCTTGATCTCCGTCCAGGACTTGATATCAGGATCGTGAGTTCAGGCACCATGTTGGGCTAGACATTGGTTGCGGACCCAACTTAAGAAAAAAAAAGAAAAAAAATATCTCAGTGAGATAGGAATAGAGCTTATAATGAGTATCTATAAAACATTTTAAACTACTGTCATGTTTCATGGGAAAAGGCTGAAGGCTAACGCCAGAAATGAGAGAAGAATTTCTGCTCTTCTGAGTGTTATATACAACTAATGAATCTTTGAACGCTACATCAAAACCTAATGATGTACTACATGTTGGCTAACTGAACATAAAAAAAAATTATTTCTTCTCTTATCATTTCCATTCAACATTGTATTTTAGATCTCAACCAGTTTAATAATGTAAGAAAAAGAAATAAATGGTATCCAGATTAGAAAGGAAGAAGTAGAACTATTTTTACTACCGGATGACTTGATTGTCTATATAGGAAATCCTAAAGAATCTACAAAAAAGCCACTAGAATTAATAAGTGAACTTATCAAGGTCACAAAGATTAAGATACAAAAACAGTGTTTGTATACAAGCAATAAACAATGAAAAATGAAAATGTTTAAAAACACCACTATAATAGCATAAAAATATGAAATGCTTATGGATAAATTTGACAAAATCTGTACAAAACCATACAAACACTCCTGAGAGAAATTAAAGACTTAAATAGAAGGAGAAACATAGCATGTTCATTATTTAGAAGATATAAACTCCCAGTTATCTCCAAAATTATTTATAGATTCAGCACAATCCCAGTTAAAATCATAGCAGGCTTGTTTTTTGAACCAGCAACCTCCTCTAAAATTTATATGGAAATTCATGGACCTTCCATAGCTGAAATAATTTTGAAAAAGAACAAAGCTGAAGGACTCACACAACCTGCTTTCAAGACTTATTCTAGAGGCATAATAGTCAAGGTACAATGATGTTGGTGTAAGGATAAACATATACATTGGTGGAATGGAATAGAGACCCCAGAAATAAACCTAGTGGAACATATATGGCAAATTGATTTCTGACAAAGGTACCGAGTCAATTTAAGCAGGGAAGGATGATCTTTTCAAAAAAGGGTACTGGAACTCTTGGATAGTTATAAACCAAAAATGAATCTCAACTCTCACCTCACATCTCATGTAAAATTTAACTCACATGGACCATAAACCTAAATGTAATAGCTAAAACCACAGGATTTCTAGAATAAGGTGCAGAAGGGGATTTTGTATATGGGAAAAATGTAAAATGTTGGAGCGAGAAAGCAGATAGGTTTAGGAAAAACACATGAGAAACTCCAATATATATTTATGATGAAAACTCTCAGCACACTGGGAATAGACAGAGTTAAGGGGAAGTCTCGGTACAATTTTTTAAGTACCTAAAGCAGATTGAAACATAAAACATATCAAATATATGAGATACAGCTAAAGCCGTGCTGAGAAGGAAATATTGTTCCAAATGCTTACAAGAGAGAAGAGGAAGGTCTCAAATCAATAATCGAAGTTTCTACCTCAAGAAATTAGAAACAGAAGAGCAAAATAAACCCAAATCAACCAGAAAGGAAGGGAATAATAACAATTTTAGCAGAAATAAATGGAATCGAAAATAGGAAAACAACAGAGGAAATCAACAAAAATCTGTCTTTTGAAAATAAAACAATAAAATTGATAAACCTCTAGCATGACTAATAAATATGGAAAGAGATGGGTAAAACATACAAATCTCCAATTTTAAGAATAAAATAAGATACCACTATAGAACTTGTCATCTTTAAAAGAATAATGGATTCTTTGGAAAATTGGAAAGGATGAAATTGGAAAGGACGGATACCCAACTTTTGTATCGACATAGACAGGACTGGAGGAGATTATGCTGAGTGAAATAAATCAAGCAGAGAGAGTCAATTATCATATGGTTTCACTTACTTGTGGAGCATAAGGAATAACAAAGGAGACATTGGGTGAAGGAGAAAAGTGAGTTGGGGGAAATCAGAGGGGGAAAGGAACCATGAGAGACTGTGGACTCTGAGGAACAAACTGAGGGTTTTGGAGGGGAGAGGGGAGAGGGTTGGGAAGGCCTGATGGTGGGTATTATGAAGGAGGGCACGTATTGCATGGACCCCTGGGTGTAGTGCATAAACAATCTTGGAACACTGAAAAAATAAAAGAAAAAGAAAAAAGAATAATTGGGAAAACTACAAACAACTTTATGCTCATGAATTTCACAACTCAAAAAAAAAAAATGGAGCAATTCCTCAAAAACCAGTAACTACCAAAATTCAATCAAGATGAAATAGCATCTTGGGGCGCCTGGGTGGCTCAGTGGATTAGGCCGCTGCCTTCGGCTCAGGTCATGATCTCAGGGTCCTGGGATCGAGTCCCGCATCGGGCTCTCTGCTCAGCAGGGAGCCTGCTTCCCTCTCTCTCTCTGGCTGCCTCTCTGTCTACTTGTGATTTCTCTCTGTCAAATAAATAAATCTTAAAAAAAAAAAAAAAAGATGAAATAGCATCTTAAAAGTCATTAAACCATAAAAAATGAATTTGTAATTTATAAGCTCCTGAAAAATGAATTTGCAGAATGTCTGGATAGTTTCACTAGAGAATCTTACCAGACATTAAAGAATTAACACATTTTACACAATACATTTCAGAAAGTTAGAAGAGGGACAATCACTTTCCAGTGCATTATATGAGGCTAGTATTACCATGATACCAAAACCGTACAAAGACAGAAGGCAAAAAAGAAAACTAGAGCAATATCCTGCGTGAATTTAGGTGCAAAAATGCTCAAAAAATATTAACAAATTGAGACCTGCTATGTATAAAAATTATATATTATGACCAACTGGGATTTATTCATGATATGAAAGTCTAGTTCAACTTTTAAAAATAAATCAATAAAATTCATAAGAACAGGCTAATAAAGACAAGCACAGAATCATATCAATTAATGGAGAAAAACCATTTGAAAAAAATCCAACACCCATTTATGAAAAAAAACTCAGCAATCTAGGAAAGGAAAGGAACTTCCTCAAATTGATGGAAAGCATGTGCCAAAAAAAATTCTTTATCCTACATCAGACTCGAAAGACCGAATATTTTCCTTCTAAAAATCAACTGCCTTTCTGTGTGTTAGGAATGAACATATGAAAACAAAACTTAAAAGTACAGTGTGATTTGTGCTTGCTCCAAAGGAAACATAAATAGATATAAAGTTTACCAAACATGTTTAGGTTCTTTATGTTGGTAATTACAAAATGCTAATGAAAGAAATCAAAGACTCAAGTAAATGACATACTGTGTTCATGGATTGGACAACCCAACGTAGTATAGATGTCAGTTCTCCCCCAAACTGAGTTCTAGTTTAATGCCTTCTATCAAAATCCCAGCTAAGTGTTTTTGCTGACATAAACAGTTTTATTCTAAAGATAAAGCCTTAGAATACCTAAAACGATCTTGAAAAAGAAGAATAAATTACAAGGATTCACTTTATCTGATGTTAAGTTTTCTTATATAGCTATAGTAATCAAAGAACTATGGTATTTGTAGAGGTCTAGACCCATGAATGGAGCAGAACAGTGAACCCAGAAGTAGATCCACACAAATATGTTCAACTGATTTTTTTTGACATAAATGTAGAAGCAGTCTACTGGTGGAGGGATAGCCTTTTTCAACATTTGATGGAGGAGTAATTGGACATCTGTAGCCTCCAAAAATGGACCTCATGTAAACATTGTATCTACCACAAAGAATAATTCAAAATGGATCATAGACTTAAATGAAAAATATAAACCATAAACATGGGGGGGGACGAAGAAAAAATCTTTGGGATCTAAAGTTAAGCAAAGAGTTCTTAGTCTTGATATCAAAAGCACAACTCATAGAAGGAAAGATTGATAGCTTGGACTCTGTCCTATATTAATATACACAGGCTGCTATGACAAAATAATATAGATCATGTGGCTTAAGCAACAAGCATTTATTTCTCTCAGTTCTGGAGGCTGGGAAGTTCAAGATCAAGAGCCAGCAGATTTGAACTGTTTAGTGAGAGCCTGCTTCCTGGATTACGGACAGACATTTTCTCCCAGTGTACTCGCTTGACCTTTCTTCAGTGGTACATGTAAAGTGTTCAGTAAGTGGGGAAGGAGGAGGTGACCGAGAGAGCAAGAGTTAGAGCCGTCTAGCTCTCTGTCTCCCTCTTCTTATAAGGGAATCAATCCCATCATGGGGGTGTAATACTCTTATGATCTAATCTAAATTTAATTACTTCCCCCAGGCTCCACTTTCTAATACCATCACATTGAGGATTCCTCATATGAATTTTGCAGGGACACAAAGATTCAGTCCATAAGACACCTCATCAAAATTAAAAGCTTTTCTCCATGAAAGCACCATGAAGCAGGTGAAAGACAAGTTACAGACTTAGAGGAAAGATTTGCAAACCACATATCTCACAAAAGACTAACCACCAAGGTAAATAAAGACCTCTCAAAACTCAACAATAGAAAAAAAAAATCCGACTAGAAAAAGATCAAAGGACATGACCAGACATTTTATTGAAGTGGCACATAAGAAAATGTTCAATATTATGAATCATAGGGGAAATACAAAATATAACAACTCTGACATATCACTATAGACCTATCAGACAGTTTTTAAAATTTTTAAAAAGTGGTGACAACACTAAAACCTGGCAAGAGGGAGAGAAACTGGATAACTAGGAAAGCAGTTTGATGGTTTCTTTAAAAACTAACCATGCAATTACAATATAACCCAGCAATTGCACTCTTAGACATTTTCCCAGAGAAATCAAAACACAAACCAAAATAACTGCACCCAAATGTTCAAAATAGTTTTATTCACAATAGTCAAAACCAGAAAGCAACCTATGTATCCTTAAACGTGTGGAGGGTTAAACTGTGGGGTACCCATACTCAGAATACTGTTGAGCAACAAAAAGGAATGAACTAATGGTACAGCACCTACTTGGGACAAATCTCAGAGGCATTATGCAGAATGAAACAAGTGATTCCAAAAGGCTATACATCATTTGATTCATTTCTAGAACACTCTTTTAAAAATTCCAGTATATTTAACATAGAGTGTTACAGGTGTACAATACAGTTATATAACACTTTTGAGAGGATAACATTTTAGAAATGGAGAACAAATTAGTGGTTTCCAGGGTTGGGGATGAGGAGAGGGGCACAGTAAGGGAGGTGGGGTGTTACAAAAGGGCAGCAGATCAGGGCAAAGATGCTATATGTTCACTGTGGTGGTGGACAGACAATCCTACACAACTGCTATGACTGACACATACAAATGCATACTAGGGAAATCTCAGTAAGATTGATGGGTTGTATCAATGTCCATATCCTGGTCATGATAGTGCACTACAGTTTTGTAAGATGTTAACATTAGGGAAAGAAGGTAAAGAGTATTATACACTCTTGCTGCATTCTCGTGTTCATTGCATGAGAATTGTAAGTATTTCAAAGTAAAATTCCATTTTAAAATTGAGGGTTTTTTTTTAAGATTTTTATTTATTTATTTGACAGAGAGAAATCACAAGTAGATGGAGAGGCAGGCAGAGAGAGAAAGAGAGGGAAGCAGGCTCCCTGCTGAGCAGAGAGCCCGATGCGGTACTCGATCCCAGGACCCTGAGATCATGACCTGAGCCAAAGGCAGCAGCTTAACCCACTGAGCCACCCAGGCGCCAAAAAAAATTGAGGGTTTTTTTAAAAAATTATTATTACTAGTGAGAAAGCGCAGAGAAACTAGGTAACTAGAGAGGTTCTTCAAAACTAAACATACATTACAGAAATTGTGTCTTGGATGCCAGTCTTTTGCCAGATATATGTTTTTAAATATTTTCTCCCCAGTTATGGCTTTTCTGTCCATTTGCTTAACAGTATGTTTTGGTGGAAAAATATTTTTTTTTCTTAAAGTCTAATTTATCAGTTATTTTCCTTTATGGATATTGCTTTATGTATGGTTAGAAACCTTGCCAACCCTAAAGTCAAGAAGATATTCTTGTATGTTTTCTTCTTAAAAAAAAAAAAAAAAACCCAAGACACCTCATCTTTAGATGTATGATCTATGTATATTTTTAAAGATGTATTTATTTATTTGAGACAGAGAAAAAGAGAGAGAGCAAGTGTGGGGAGGGGCAGAGAGAGAGGGAAAGAGACTTCTCAAGCCGACTCCCACTGAGCATGGAGCCAGAAGCAGGGCTCCATCCCTGGACCCTGAGATCATGACCTGAGCCTAAATCAAGAGCCAGCACCTTAACCAACTGAGCCACCCAGGCAACCCAGGTGTATGAACTATATTAAATCAATTTTTGTGGAAGGTGTGGCATAAGGGTCAAATTTCATACTTTTTCCCAGTTAGATATCCACTTGTTCCATCAATATTTATTGAAAACTTTTTTCCTCCATTGGATTGATTGCTCTGGAAACTTTGTTGAAAATTAGCCAGATATATTCTGGGGCTCTCTATTCTGTTGTAATGATTTGTTGATCCTTAAGCTAGTACTACACTATGTTACACTATGTTAATTTCTGTGGCTTTATAATAGGTCTTGAAAACAAGTAACAGTAAGTCCTCTGCCTTTGTTCTTTTTCAGTCATTTCAAAAATTCTAAATTCCCTGTATTTTCGTACCCATTTTAGAAAAAACTTGTCCACTTAAAAAAAAATAAGTGTGTCTTATGATTTGGATTCTGGTATATATTTACAGATAAATTCAAGGAGAATTACAAGCAGAAGGGATGTGGGGTTTAATTCTAGGACCCCAAGATCATGACATATGAACATCTACTAGACTGAATTATCCTACCCACGAGCATAGTACACATCTCTATTGAGGTTTTTCTTTGTTTTTGTTACCAGTATGTTGTCCTCTTCCATGTAGATGTTTTTGCACATCTTTTGTTAAATTTATTCCCAAGTATTTAATCATTTTTTAAAATATATTATTTATTTATTCATTTGACAGAGATCACAAGTAGGCAGAGAGGCAGGCAGAAAGAGAGGAGGAAGCAGGCTCCCCTCTGAGCAGACAGCCCAACACGGGGCTCAATCCCAGGACGCTGGGATCAAGACCCAAACCAAAGGCAGAGACCCCAACCCACTGAGCCACCCAGGGACCCGTATTTTATCATTTTTGATGCTATTTGAAATAGAGCTGTTTTTAGGTTTTATTTCCAATTGTTTGGTACTGGTATATAAAAATACAATCGATTTTATAATTTTTTAAAATTAGCCAATTAGGGATGCCTGGATGGCTCAGTCAGTTAAGCATCTGGCTCTAGATCTCAGCTAAGGTCTTGATCTCAGGGTTATGAGTTCAAGCCCTGTGCTGGGCTCCATGTTGGGCGTGGAGCCTACTTAAGAAAAAAATCAGGTAATTAACTTGGATTCAAACTGCAAGCTCTGTCTCACATGCAATAACTTTGCATTCTCCAACCTTGTTAGATTCACTTAATAGTTTCAATAATAATTTCATAAATTTCTTCAAATGTAAAGAATCTGTAGATTATTGATATGTAAACAATCAGGTCTTCTGTAAATAGAGACAGTTTTACTTTGTTTCTGATCTTTGTACCTCATTTCTTTTTAGTGCTTTTTTTTTCAGGATTTTATTTATCTGAGAGAGAGAAAGAGCATGAGTTGTGGGGAGGGGCAGAGAAAGAGGGACAAGCAGAAGGGATGTGGGGTTTAATTCTAGGACCCCGAGATCATGACCCGAGCCAAAGGCAGACGCTTAACTGATCTAGCCACCCAGACACCCTCTTTAATGTTTTATAACTATGTTTAGGACTTGCAATATAGTGTTATGTAACAGTGGTGAGAAGAAGCGTTCTTGCCTCTTTCCTAGACTTAGAGGGGGCAAACTTTAGTATGTCATCATTAAGTATGATTTGGCTCTAAGTTTCTCATAGCAGTCCTCTGTCAGGTTGAGGAAGTTTCCTTTTATTCGTAGTTTTCTGAGAGCGTCTTTCATGAACGGCTGTTGAATTTTGTCAAATGCTTTTTTTCCGCAGCTATTGAAATGACAATATTTTTTCCTCTTTATCCTGTAATCTGGTGAAATACTTTGGTTTGTGAATGTTGAAGCAGTTTTGCATTCTTGAGATAAAACCCTCTTTGTTATGACCTTTCCTACATTTTATACAGTGCCGCATTCAATTTGTTAGTAGTATGTTGAGGACTTTTGAATCTATGTTCATAAGGGACATTGATCCCTAAATGTTCTTTCTTTGGGTATATGTCTGTTTTTTGGGTTTTGGTGTTATACTGGCTTCATAAAATGACTTGAGAAATATGTCTTCTCCATCTTCTGAAAACAATTTTAGTGGTGTTAGTAAAAAGATTTCTGTTACTTCTTTCGTAAATGTTTGAAGACTTCACCATTGAAACTCTCTGAGCCTAGAGTTTTCTTTATGCAAAAGTTTTTTTTTAAGATTTTATTTATTTATTTGACAAACAGAGATCACAAGTAGGCAGAGAGGCAGGCGGGGGGTGGGAGAGGAAGCAGGCTCCCTGCTGAGCAGAGAGCCTGATGCAGGGCTTGATCCCAGGACCCTGAGACCATGACCTGAGCTGAAGGCAGAGGCTCTAACCCACTGAGTCACCCAGGTGCCCCTATGCAAAAGTTTTTGATAGTGGATTTATTTTCTTTAATAGCTATAGAGCTATTCACATTTTCTATGTCATTTTGTTTTGTTGTATTATTCAATCTATCCATTTAATTGTTGGTATGAGGTTATAACATTCTCATATTATCCCTCTAGTATCTATAGGATCTGAAATAATGAATCCTCTTTTATTCCTGATATTAGTAAATTATGTTCTTGATCAGTCTAGTGGGGTTTTTTTTGTTTTGTTTTGTTTTAAAGATTTTATTTATTTATTTGACAGACAGAGATCGCAAGTAGGCAGAGAGGCAGGCACAGAGACAGGAGGAAGCAAGCTCCCTACTGAGCAGAGAGCCTGATGCAGGGCTCAATCCCAGGACCCCAGGATCATGACCTGAGCCGAAGGCAGAGGCTTATCCCACTAAGCCACCCAGGTGCCCCTCTAGTTGGGGTTTTGCTGATTTTTTCAAGAAATCGTTTTGGCTCTATTTTCTCTATTTTTTTTCTTTTTTATTTCATTGATATCTGCCCTGATTTTTGTCCTTTTCTCCCCTCTATTTACTTTTGTTTACTTTGCTCTTTCTCTCTCTCTCTCTCTTTTTTTTTTTTTTTTTTAACCTTCTTAGGGTGGAACTTGAGGTCATTTATCTCAGGCCTTTCATTATTTTTAATTGAGCATTTAAAACTATTAATCTCCCTCTGAGCAGCATCCTACACATTTTGGTATCCTCGCTGAGCAGAGAGCCTAATGTGGGGCTCGATCCCAGGGCCCTGAGATCATGACCTGAGCCAAAGGCAGAGGCTTTAACCCACTGAGCCATCCAGGCGCCCCCACACCCATGTGTTTTAAAGCTCTGTTAATAGATGCATTTGCATTTATAAGTATTATGTCTTCCCATGAATTGACCCTTTAATCATTATAAAATGTCCCTCTTTATCTCTAGTAATTCTGATCCCGAAATGTGCTATACATGTTATGTATAAATGTAGCACCTCCAATCTTCTTATGTTTGCATTGCATTTTTTTCTAATACATGTATGTATTTTCAACCTCTCTGTATATTTATACTTAAAGTGCTTATGTTATAGACCGTGAATAATTGGGTCTTGCTGTTTTATACATTCTTCCTATTTCTGCATTTTATCTAGTCTGTTCACTTTATCAACACTCTGTTATTATCGATAGGGTTAGATTTAGGTCTGCCATTTTTTAATTTGTTTTCTATATGTCCCCTCTGGGTTTTTCATTGTTCTTTCCTCTATTCTCTCTCTCTCTCTTTGTTTTCTTTTTTTTGGCTGTCCTTTTACTATATTTTAGAATTCCAATATATTTTATTATCTTTTTAAAAAGATTTTATTTATTTATTTGAGAGAGAGTGAGAGAGAGAGAAGGAGCAGGGGGAGGAGTGGAAGAAGAGGGAGAAGCAGACTCCCACTGAGCAGGGAGCCTGATCTGGGGCTTGATCCCAGGACTCTGGGATCATGACCTGAGCCAAAGACAGATGCTCACTGAATAAGCCACCCAGGTGCCCCCAATTTATTTATTATTATTTTGGCTTCTTGTCTATATTTTCGTGGTTGCTTTAGCAATTATAATTTATATCCTTAACTTTTTGTAGTTTACTTAATTTTGGCAGTTTCACTTGAAATATAGAAACATTAAAATATATATGTTTGTTTATATAGATTTATTTCTTCATTCTTCAAATTAAAGTTTTTTTATTTACATCAATATTACATTTTTTTGCTTTAAGCATTTATATGTATTTGAAAGAAATTAAGACAATATAGTCTTACATCTTGACCATTTCTGATGCTCTACATTCCTTCCTAAAGTTGGGAAGTTCTCCCTGGGATCATTTTTCTTCAGTCTGAGTAGCTTCCTTTAATGTTTCTTATAGGTCAGAACTGCTAGGGATGCAACCCTTCTGTTTTTCCTTTATCTGAGAGTAGCTTTCAGATACTTCAATCTTGAAAATTATTATTCTGTTGGTACAGAATTCCGAGTTAACAGTGTTTGTTTTTCTTTTATTCTTACAGCACTTTTCAGAGACCTCATTCCACTATTTTTGAGCTACCATCTCAGCATCAGTCTGTGTTAATAGTCTTTTTGCACAAGAATAGATCAGCAACATAAAATTGTATTTTGAGTATTTTTGGATTTTACAGGCATTATGAACATTGGGTGTTATTTCTTAAAAATCAGCCAATTAAGGATGCCTGGGTGGCTCAGTTGGTTAAGCATCTGGCCCTGGATCTCAGGGCCAGATTATATTATATTATATATATATATATATATATATATATATGATATGAGTTCAAGCCCTGCATTGGGCTCTATGTTGGACATGGAGCCTACTTAAAAAAAAAAAAAAAATCAGGTAATTAATTTGGATTCAGACTGCAAGCCCTGCCTCCCATGCCGTGGATGGCAGCTCAAATCTTAATTCAATCTTTGAGCTTTATTTTCACGGCCAAGCATGATTTAGCCATCTGCCAGAGATTTGGGAAAAATTTGCACACAAAGTTGGGGGCTCTGCAGTCTGGCTTTCCTTGGGACTTCCTTGCCTTGGGACTTTCACTGGCAATGATTGCCCTGAACTCTGTCTTCAGCAACCCTGAAAGGCTGCAGGTTTTCCATCATAGTTTTAGACAGGCTTGGCACTACTATTAAGTTAAAAGCCATTGTCTTCAGTTAATTTTATTTTACATAGATTTTTTCTGGAGTTTGTAGTTGTTATCGGTGGGAAGGTTGGTTTCATAGGAGCTACTCAACCATGACCAGAAACATGACTCCCCTCAAATTATGACTTCATACAATAAATATTTGTCACACCATACCCCCTCAACACTTAAAATTATTCATTGGTGTTCCATTGCATTTAAAGTAAAATAGAAGCTTTGCACTTCTCCTTGATGTTAACAGACCCATCAGTTACTATCTCCCCAGTCTTCAAAATTCCATGAGGTGAGGCAGACCTGCTTTCTATTGAATTCTGCTCTATCTGTAGATGAGACATATTTTTGAAAATAGTTATTCCAGTGAGATTAATGATTAGAGGTGTATCTCATCATTGTTTAATTGCATAAGATTAGCCGGAATTAGAATCCCTGGCATTAGTTATAGATTCACGTGATAAAAAAAAAGCTTGATAATATTGAAGCATGCATTAATAATATATTTTTTGCTTCGCGCAACAAGATGGATGGACCTTAAGGAAATGATACAAAGTGAAGTGAGTCAGAGGAAGACGAATACCGTATAATCTCACTTACATGTGGAATGTAAAAAAATGAAAACATGAACTTAGAGAGAATGAATTGGTGGTTTCCAAAGATAGGATGGAAAGTGGATGAAATAGGTGAAGCTGGTCAAAAGGTACAAATTTCCAGCTATAAAATAGATAAGTCACAGGAATGTAATGTACAACATGATGACCATAGTTAGTAATATCTTATTATACATTTGAAAGTTGCTAAGAGAGTAAATCTCCAAAGTTTCTATCACAAGAAAAAATTATAACTGTGTGGTAGTGGATATTAGCTAGATTCATTGTGGCCATCATTTTATAGTATATACAAATTTTGAATTATTATGTTATAGACCTGAAACTAATATAATAGTCTATATTGGTTATATCTCAATTTTATATATATATGATAAAAAGCCTTTTATGCCTGGAAACTAGAACTGATTCTTTAAATCAAAATTTCATCATTACATTATTGAATTCTGGATATTGAATTATCTGAAATTATTCTAAAACTTGTATAAGACCGGGTATTTATAGCTATCATAATAATACATGGAACAAATTATTACCATTAAAGCAAACAATCTATGTTTCTCTATAATCTCTATTATGCTTAAAGCAATGAACAAATGCTAATGACTTTGAACATTTACAGTTTTCTTTTTGTTCACTTCTTTTAAGTGCCTTTTCTGGGTACAAATTACTTTTCTAATTCATATGCACCATTATAACTTATGTTCTCATAATAGTGTTAGCAGTTAAGTGGTATACCATTCTATTCTTTCATTGCTCGAGGAAGTTTTATAGAAAATTCTTTTTAATTAATCTTTGCAAATGATAACAAATGATATGCACCTTCAATTTCATAGATTAATAAACAGAAGGAGGACATGGAAGCGAGGAAGAAGTTGGGCAGTATAGGCAGCAAGGTTTGCATTTAAATTTAAATTCTTTTATCTTCTTTTATTCTATGTGAGCCTTATTTTGACATCTGGGTTGAAGAAGGCATACATACCCTACTGAGAATTTTCACTTTCCAAGATCTGAGTTTGAAGGAGAACATGCTTTAAAGTGTGGATGGGAGCCCAGCAGCCTGATGGCTGAGCTCAATGAGAGGGGTATAAGCCAACAAGAACGCACACCTGGCTGAAGGAATGGGAAATGCGTCCTGGTACACGGAGCCATAGGTTCATGCCCTATCTCTTCAGATTCCTGTCCCTTCGCTCCCACCTTCAATTCTCCTAGCTTTATACAAATAAGATACAGACCTCAAGCTGTCCCATTACCCTACTCCTCAACACTCCTACCTTTCCAGGTGCTTCCAGAAAACACTGATCTGTTGGTACGTTTTTCTTGGTGCAGTGGCATCAGCGGGAGGACAGGAAAAACAGACCCAGCCTGCACACTGTATCAGGCCAAAAGGGAGTGTGGGACTGGGAAAAGGACCAGACCCATGCTCTTTGGGACTGAAAATTTCACCCTGCAATGCCAGTTCGTGGGAGGAAAAGAAAGGGAGGGACACAAATCTGAAGAACGAAGTGAGAATCAACCAAGCCATTTCTTTTTTGTGTGCCAGAGCCTGAAATTACTCAAGGGGAAAGAGACTTCCCTGTCTCCGTGGCCCTCACAGCCCAGGATTCCATCCAGAGCCAGAGCCGGTTCAAGACCACACTCACCCTCCATCAGTACATCAGTGACTATGAAGACCAAGAAAGTTAAGACTCCAAAGAAATCTGCAAAGGAAGAGCAGCCTTTGGTAAGAATGGCTTCTGTGACCACACCTGCGTCCACACAGGGGCCACTCACTGTCCTCTTAACACTGTTGCAAGCTCACGTCCCCCATGAGCAAGGCTGATGGTCTCCTGCACTGGATGCCCCCTACTACTCTGGGCGGGGGTGTGTGGCTACTCTTTCTACATGGTGTTCTCATTGGACCCCTTGACTGCCCAAGAGGATGCCACCATTATCCTCAACGTGGTCCTTTATTTAACTTAGTTGCTAAGGCTCAGTGGGTCTCTATTAGCAAGCTAGAAAAGCCACATTCCAAGCACAGTCTTGGGCATATAATTTCTAACTCTGTCCTTGCCCAATACCTGTCTGAAGCTTACTAAAAATGCCCTGGAGTCCATGCAGCTGTATAGTCCTTTTGCTCCTAGTATTCTAAGTTGACAGACAAATGGATTAACTCACACCAACAGAGACAGGTGTGCATGAAGGATGTGCTGTTACTCTCCTAATCCACCATCCCCCCAACCAAATAAGCAGAATTGACTTTACCGGACCCAAGGCTGTACTACTGATTTGTATAAAAGAGCATGTTACAAAATAGTTCTGTGTTGTTCAACTCAGTGTCGGCTTAGTGTGTGGACACTGCTGAAATGAGATGTTTAGCATGCAGTTCTTGGGAAGTTTGTGTTTATTTGTTTTTTGTGTGTGTTTATGGAGTTTGTTTTTTTGTTTTTTGCTCACAAAAAACAAACAAGCAAACAAACACCCCAGCCCCATGCCCGAATACGCGATGTTGGCGGCTGACCCGAGAGGATAGATCAGCCAGATTAGGTAAGGGCTCTAGTTTAAGCCTTGGATTTAGGAAGCATGCGGCTGAGGCTGTGTCCTCTTCCAGAAGGCTCCATTGACTGCCATGAAATCAAGTCCTTTGGTGGTAGGGGGTGGGCAGAGTCTGTGGTCTGAGGCTCTGAGAAGACGGCAGGAGGACTGCTGAGCAGGGTCTATAGGAACCTCTAACCCCAGGACCGCAGCAGCAGGAGGAGCTGCCCTGGTCCCTGCAGCAAGTCCAAGGCCCTAACTAAACCCTCCGGTTGCAGATAAGAAACAACAGGGTCCTCAATTTCCAGTTGAGATAGAGCTTCCAAGTTCACAGGCATGAGGGGCGGCAATAACCACTTGTTCTCCCCCACAGAAGATGCACGGGGAAGGAGAGATGTGGGCAGACAGGATGGCTCACGAGCCTCAGTTCAGTGGGATGTCAGGGCCATATCTCTCCTTCTAACTGTACTGATTGTTATTTTGATGTTGCCAAAGCCTAACAGTGTGTCTTGTTGGCTGAAGAGACTCATAAGTTAATGTGTAACCATAAGTAAAAATTAGACCAGGGGTTGGGGGGAGGTGACGTCAGCTGGTGTTTACATATTTATATGAATTGACTCGATTTTAAAGTGAAATACCTTTTTCTAGTTCACTACTATTACTATCATATGAACTTTTGTAGTTCACAATTTGATGGTAAGAATCCCCTGTTTCACCTTTCCATGTGGTACAGTCCTCACTGCAGACTAACCTGATCTAATATGCACACTGACTTTAATTTTCCTCTTTTTCTCTTTTATATCTTTCATTATAGTGAGGTAACTGGACTTCTTAAAAACTGTCTTTAAAGGGCTTTGTAACATTATCGCATGTAAATGACCAAACACAGAGCTTGCCGAAGGAACTTTTTACATCAGTCATTTATCTTATCTAATTAATCATACTTATTTTTTGAAATCTGTGTCATTCGGTGGGAACGGCACACGTGCTTCACACAGTGGGGTACACAGTGATAAACTGAGTGTTTAGCCAGTCTGAAAAGCATGATAGGAACATCGCTGTTTGATTTCTATTTATGAAAGATTTCACAACATGAAATTTGTATTTGTACAGCGTTTTGTGTAAAGTTTATTTTTTGATATCTGGGAAACATTTCAAATACTAAGGTTTCACATAACAAGGTTAGATTGGATTCCCAGGGCTTTTGCCCCTCCCCCTCCTTGGATAATTAGTTAATTAAGGTTGCACCCAGTAACTCTGGGCTTCCACCGGGTAACCAGGTCTATGCTGACAGAACATATGGTATATGCTTAGATCTGCAGAAAGCATCAGGACCCTCTGTGTGGGAAGTGGGACATGGACAAGCCAATCATGTTCCTATTCTTAAAGTTCAACTAATACAAAGCAATTGGTACAGCATAGGACTTCAGTGAAAACTCTAGAATATGATTCTTCTTTTTAACATTTAAAAATTGTCAGGTGAAATATTTTTTTGCAATGGTTTTGCAAGTATCTTATTCACCTTGCAAGCTAGTAACTTAATAAAAAAAGTTAGTATAGGATAGAGAATGATCGTTCTAGATCTCTTGTATTACAGGCTAGGTAGGTGAGGAAAAAAATCTTTCTTTCTTGAAATTGACCATTGCTCTCCTATGCAACCCTCTTACTTGATTAAATTGCACACGAAGTTTAAAATGAACATCATCAGGGAAGAAAATAATAAAATCTGTTTATTGTTTCATTATTTCATGCTTTTTAACTCTGGCCTTGCTTGGTAGAGCAGGCAGTTAGGAGTTCTGCAGAGCAGTATGGGAAAGCCAGCATTTGGCTCATTCTGGATCTGGCCACACTGGGTGGCTGTTTAATACAGAGAAAAGATCTCCTGCGCATGTGCCTGGTCTTGGAGGTTGCCAAAAGATACTCACTGTGTTTTGGTAGATTTTGTTGACACAGAAGAATTTTCCTTACTGTACTAGATCTTTCTTTTATCAAATAACTTTAAAAGGTAGAGATTATTAAAACCATATACTCTACTTATTTATTTCAAAATCATATTCTTCATTTACCACTAAAAAGAATTCATCTTTAGATTCTGTTCTCAGAGACCAAAATTGGCAAGCTGAGTGATATTATATTTAGAAGTCAACTGAAAGTGGCTTTTGCTTTCTACAGTAGCTTCTTCTGAGTAGTTCAATGATACGTACTTTCAGTGGATTTGGAAGTGAAAATATTTCAGTGAAAGTCGTATTCAGCATTTGTTGCACAAATGAAAAATGTTTTTTATTAAGAATCACATAATGGGCTTTATGCTTTGTCTTCTTGTAGTGTTCTTGGGGAACGGTGATAGCATTTTATTTGTAGTTTGTTGATACTTCAGTATAAATTAAGGACCTAAGATACAGTTGTGGGAATCGGGAAAAGATAGATTTGAGATTGGTATCAATTTCTGTTCTTCCCTAGTTACTCTCAGCCAGTGGCAGTTGCTAGGTCCTGACCACATGTATCACCCTGGAGGTTACAGAAGTGTGACATTCAGGTGCCCACAGAGCAGCCATCTTTGCCCCCCTCCCCCCCACTGCACGGTGTAGCTTTATTTTATTTGCTTGGGTTTCAACTGTGGGTTTCTCTCCAGTTCCCACTGGGAGCTGAGGCCAGTCTTGAACACCAGATTATTTAGCCAGAGTCGTGATACGGCCTAGACTTGGGTCTTACGTCCGTGAACATTTGACTTGCTGTTGCCCATTCTAACTGCCATTATTGCATGTACAAGTTCTGCTTCTTGGTGCCATGAATTCTGTCATAGAACTCACTACCATAGGACTACTTCAATATGATGCTGGCCAGAGTCAAGCCTGAGGTAGCTGCACCCCCCTGAACACTGGGATTAGACTATTGGCCACCCCCTTTGGATCTAACTCTACCAACTTTTTAGTTTCTCTAGACCTGAGCACTTCAGGCCCAGTGTCCCCAGGTCCCAGCTTTGTCCTCATTCCCTGGGATAATTTTACAATACGTCATTTTTTTTCTTAAGGAATATAATTTCATGGAAGATGGTACTTGAACTTTTCTTCATTTAATATCCCTTTGTTTTCTTTTCCTGTAGTCTCTGCATGTTCATTAAAAAAACCCTGAACTGGGGTGCCTGGGTGGCTCAGTGGGTTAAAGCCTTCAGCTTTAACCTGCCTTCAGCTCAGGTCATGATCTCAGGGTCCTGGGATCGAGTCCCGCATCAGGCTTTCTGCTCAGCAGGGAGCCTGCTTCCTCCTCTCTCTGTCTGCCTGCCTCTCTGCCTGCTTGTGATCTCTGTCTGTCAAATAAATAAATAAATAAAATCTTAAAAATACAAACCCTGAACTTATTAAAGTTACTCATTTTCCTTTATGTATTCATTTAGTACATATTGCTTTTAACTTGTATATCTGATCAACCTGAGATAACCAGTGATATTTCACTGAATTGATTTAATGGAACCAAACCCAAAGAGTTCTTTTTTAAATTTAATTTAATTTTTTTCCAGTGATCCATAATTCATTGTTTATACACCACACCCAGTGTTCCATGCAATATGTGACCTCCTTAATCCCACCACCAGGCTCAACCAACCCCTTACCCCCTCCCCTCCAAAACCCTCAGTTTGTTTCTCAGAGTCCACAGTCTCTCATGGTTTGTCTCTCCGTCCAATTTCCCCCAACTCACTTCTCCTTTCCATCTCCCCATGTCCTCTGTGTTATTCATTATGCTCCACACATAAGTGAAACCATATTATAATTGACTCTCTCTACTTGACTTATTTCACTCAGCATAATCTCCTCCAGTCCCGTCCATGTTGATACAACAGTTGGGTATTCATCCTTTCTGATGGAGGCATAATACTCCATAGTGTATATGGACCACATCTTCCTTATCCATTCGTCCGTTGAAGGGCATCTTGGTTCTTTCCACAGTTTGTCAACTGTGGCCATTGCTGCTATGAACATTGGGGTACAGTTGGCCCTTCTTTTCACTACATCTGTATCTTTGGGGTAAATACCCAGTAGTGAAATTGCAGGGTCATAGAGTAACTCTATTTTTAATTTCTTAAGGAATCTCCACACTATTTTCCAAAGTGGCTGCACCAACTTGCATTCCCAGCAACAGTGTTAGGAGGGCTCCCCTTTCTCCACATTCTCTCTAATACTTGTTGTTTACTGTCTTGTTAATTTTGGCCATTCTAACTGGTGTAAGGTGGTACCTCAAAGTGGTTTTGATTTAAATCTCCCTGATGGCTAATGAGGATGAACATTTTTTCATGTGTCTGTTAGCCATTTGTATATCTTCTTTGGAGAAGTATCTGTTCATGTCTTCTGCCCATTTTTTAACATGATTATTTGTTTTATGTGTGTTGATTTTGAGGAGTTCTTTATAGATCTTGGATATCAGCCCTTTGTCTGTAGTGTCATTTACAAATACCTTCTCCCATTCCATGGGTTTCCTCTTTGTCTCGCTGACTGTTTCTTTTGCTGTGCTGAAGCTTTGATGAAGTCCCAAAAGTTCATTTTCACTTTTGTTTCCTTTGCCTCTGGAGACATGTCTTGAAAGAAGTTGCTGTGGCCAATGTTACTGTGTAACATTGGGTTACTGCGTATGTTCTCCTCTAGGATTTTGATAGATTCCTGCCTCATGTTGAGGTCTTTTATCCATTTCGAGTTAATCTTTGTGTATGGTGTAAGAGAATGGTCGAGTTTCATTCTTCTACACATAGCTGTGCAATTTTTCCAGCACCATTTTTTGAAGAGACTTTTTTTCCACTGTATATTTTTCCTTGCTTTGTCGAAGATTATTTGACCATAGAGTTGAGGGTCCATATCTGGCTTCTCTACTCTATTCCACTGGCCTATGTGTCTGTTTTTGTGCCAGTACCATGCTGTCTTGGTGATCACAGCTTTGTAGTAAAGCTTGAAATCAGGTAGCGTGATGCCCCTGGTTTTGTTTTTCTTTTTTAACATTTCCTTAGCAATTCGGGGTCTCTTCTGGTTCCACACAAATTTTAGGATTGTTTGTTCTAGCTCTAGCCTGATATGGGGCTCAATCCCAGAACCCAGTAGAATTTTGATTGGGATGGCATTGAAAGTATAGATTTTTCTAGGCAGTGTAGACATTTTAACAATGTTTATTCTTCCGATCCATGAACATGGAATGCTCTTCCATCTTTTTGTATCTTCTTCAATTTCTTTCATAAGTGTTCTATAGTTACTCGAGTACAGATCATTTACTTCTTTGGTTAGGTTTATTCCTGGGTATCTTATGGTTCTTGGTGCTATAGTAAATGGAATCAATTCTCTAATTTCCCTTTCTATATTGTCATTGTTAGTGTATAAGAAAGCAACTGATTTCTGTACATTGATTTTATATCCTGCCACATTACTGAATGGCTATATGAGTTCTAGTAGTTTGGAGGTGAAGTCTTTTGGGTTTTCCATATAATTTCCCTCGTCTTCTGTGAAGAGAGAGAGTTTGACTTCTTCTTTGCCAAATTGAATACCTTTTATTTCTTTTTGTTGTCTGATTGCTGTTACCAGGACTTCTAGTACTATGCTGAACAACAGTTGCAAGAGTGGACATCCTTCTCAAAGGGAAGGCTGTCAGCTTTTCCCCATTGAGGATAATATTTGCTGCCAAACCCAAAGAGTTCTTAAGGATTGTTAGGTTATGCAACTTTATTAGGGAATCAAGGTACAATTTTATTTAGAGTTTTAAAGACCTTACAAAGGATCTCCTTCACCAATTTCAATGTGGAATCCATCCCTCTGTTGGACTTGGTGGCTCACACATGAATAACATAACATAACATAACATAATATAACATAACGTGTAGTTACCTACAACAAATGCCATGAAGTGTTATGGAGTTCAGTGAATCCATTGGTTAAAAGTATACATATGGTGAGTGCACATTCAGTTTTATGCCATCAGAAATTTTTTTAAAGATTTATTTATTTTAGAGAGAGAAAGGGAGAGAGCATGAACAGGGTAGGGGCAGGCGGAAAGAAAGAGAGAGAATCCTCAAGCAGACTTCCCACTGAGCACAGAGCCTGATATGGGGCTCAATCCCAGAACCCAAAGATCATGCCCTGAGCTGAAACCAATAGTTGCTGCTTAACCAGCTGAGCCACCCACACTCTCCTCTGGCCAACAGAATTGATTGGCATGAGCCTGGACAGCCTAGATTGTAATTCTGGTTAAGATACATAACATTTCTGTTGGTTTACATGAAATAAGGCATGAACATATTTTTTAAGTTAATTGCTTATGTTAAAATTAAAAAGACTTTAATATAGAGTATTAGATTTTTGTACAACCATTGGAAGAGCTAGGACAATAAGTATCAGGAAAGCAACAACAACAAAAAGATTTCAGACTGAAGCACCTAAATAACTGATTGATAGGAGATCAATAAGAAGTCACTGCAATTTTTAGGAACCTTTGACAATTTCCTACCACATAGCTTAGTCTCAGTGGCAAAGATGGTGCTTCTTAAGTCTCTCCAAAAAGTCATTATGAAACTCATGACTGTCCATTCATCTTGCTTCAAATGCCCCTGTATAACCTTTCCCAATGTTCCCATCAAAAATACAGTCCTTGGAATTCCTCACATGTTGTGTCCTTTAAAAATTCTAAAGTTTAATATATTTTCATATAAAAAAGATATAATTTGTCATAGGACATTTGACACTTATACCATTTCTGGGCCTTTCATTTCTTAATCTTTTTTTAAAGTAGGCTCCACACCCAAAGTGTGGCCTGAACTCACAACCCTGAGATCAAGAGTTGCATGCTCTACCAATTAAGCCAGCCAGGCATTCCCCTGGAGCTTTCATTTATTCATGTAGATCTAAGCAATCTAAGCTTCCATCTGGTATCATAGTCCCTCTTCCTGAAGAACTTCCTTTTGCAGCTCTTAGAATGCAAGTCTGCTAGCAATGCATTCTCTCTCTATTCCTTAATTGAGCTTCTTGAATTTGTGGTTTGGTGTCTTTCATTTAACTCCTGCCTGTTATTTCCAATTATCTCTTTTGCCCCATTCTCTCTCCCTTCTCCTCTTAAGACTCCAGTTACACATATGTTAGACTGATACTGCCCCACACTCTTGGATGTTCTGGTCATCAATATTTTTTTCTAAAAATTTTATTTATTTATCTGACAGAGAGAGAGAGATGACAAGTAGGCAGACAGGCAGGCAGAGAGAGAGGGGGAAACAGGCTCCCCGTTGAGCAGAGAGGCCAGTGTGGGGCTTGATTCCATGACCCTGAGATCATGACCTGAGCTGAAGGCAGAGGTTTAACCCATTGAGCCACCCAGGTGCCCCTCATCAATTTTGAACTATTTTTTTCCTTTTTGTGTTTTAGTCAGGGGAATTTCTTTTGTCCTACCTTCAAATTGATGAGTCATCAGAGAAATTCTTCATTTTTTTTTTCATTTTTTAGATATTTTATTTATTCATGAGAGAGAGACAGAGGTAGAGGCAGAGAGAGAAACAGGCTCCCCAAGGAGTAGGGAGCCTGATGCAGGACTCAATCCCAGGACCTGAGCCAAAAGCAGCTGCTTAACCATCTGAGACACCCAGGGGCCCAAATTCTTTATTTTTAGTGTTATCTTTTTCATTTCTAGTATTTCCATTTAACTCTTTATATATTTTTTCACCTTTATCCTGAAATTCATTATTTATTATCATCCCATGTTGTTAACCTTTTCTCCCAGCTTTTTTAACATTTCAATTATAGTTATTTATAGTTATATTAAAGTCCCCATCTGATAGTTCCAAGATCTGGGTCATCTTTGAACCTGGTTCCATTGATTTCTTTGTCTGCTGAAAACAGGTTCTTTTTTTCCTTGCCTTTTTTCTGTCTCAAAATTTTTGATTAAATACCAAACATCCTGTGTAGACTAGTAGAAATGGAAGTAAATAGTATTCATATCTGCAAAGGGCATTCCTCTTTTTATATCAGATTGTTATGGCAACGAGTTGAGCCAATCTAGCTACAAGTTGAATTGAGTTGAGTTTGGTGGTTGCTGTTGTTCTTCTTAAAGGACTGCAACCATGATACTCCTTTTGCAGTGGGTATGTGCTTGGAGTGGGAATGAGAGGAACAGAATGATTTTGATTTTCTCTGTGAGCTGCTCCTCCCTTGACTTCCCGGAATCTGTCCACTGGTGCCACAGAGGAAGTCTTTCTCTATGTTCCTATCCCTCCCTCAGTAGTAGGCAGCTCTTGCTTGGTAATCCATAAGTAAAGAAGAGAAGGTTCTCTCTTGTTCTAATTCAGACCAGCCTTTGGGGAGTGCCGTGCACCTTGGCCTCAGACATGGGCTTTCTCAGGACTCCTGCCCTTCCTGCCTGTGGTGCTCTACCTCTGCCTGTATCTGAAGCTGACCTTGGGCAGGAGTTTCCTGTCCCTCCTGCAACAGTAGAAACCTCCACTTGGTATTATTACAGACTCCAAGGCCCAAGACAATTGCTTACCAGGGAAGGAAAATGTTTCTTTTGTTTTTTCCCCTTACCATAATACGCCTTCACCAATGCCCTGGAAGCAAGAGGCTTTGCTGCCCTCCCCAGCAGCTGAAAGTTTTTCTTCCTAGGAAGGAAAGCTCTGGGAGAAGTGGGTGGGACTTGGTGCCTCACACTTCTCCACTGATCACCTTCTTTGAGTCTGATTGACCAGAGAGTTTGCTTCCCCTCTCCCAGGGACTTAAGACTTTTCCTTCTATCTCAGGGAAGATACTTTTCCTCTTAGCATCTGCTGGTCCCTTCCTGAAGCCTGCACCATCAACAAGTGTCTTTGCCCTGCCCTCAATAACCCTCCTGAGCATCTGGTAGGAGACGGGATAAAAAGCTGAGAGTGAGTGTGAACTCCCCTTATAATATGTCCCCCCAGCTAGTTCAAACTGCTCTGTTAACCCATTCTTGCTCTTCAGTGGTTCCATACATTTTAGCTTATTTTTCTTACCTGCTTGTGTTGCAACTGGTGGGTGTTGCCTTTGCTATAGGTGAAACTGTGCATCATATCTCCCATTGGAAGGTCTTGCTCCTCTTTGGAATTCATGTTGCCTGGTTGTGACCTCGGTTCTCTGATGGGTCCCAGAAAGTCTGTGACTTTGTAGTCTATTGGGATTTTTCTAGTAATTAGTATGGCAGTGGCTTTTTTTCTTTTTAAGCATCCTATGTGGGATGCCAGAAGTCTGAATTTTTTTAAAATAAAATATTCATAATTATAGCAAATTTTCTCAATAAAGAAATGTCAAAGAAGAAAGTAAAGAAGAATCCTGCCACCCAGAGGTAATTATTAAAAACTCCTTGTGACCATCCTTTCAGACAAATCTTGATGCAGATTTGCACATACACCATTCAATGTATATAATAAATTTCATATGGTATTTTACTCCATGGAGCTTACATAATTTACTAAACCAACTTCTGTCAATTTAAGAGGGTCTTCCAGAGATATTGTTTCTATTCTTTGGCTATTATAATCAAGGGCTTCATCATCTTTAGTTGAGACATTTCCATCATGGAAGAGTTTTGAGTACAAATTTTTAAGATTAGTTTAATAGATGGTTTATATGTAAAGTCTAGGATGATCTAGAGCCAGGGGGCTCATCCACATAAACTTTTGTTCTGAGATTTGCATACAGCCTGGATCAGCCTGGATTCTGTAGGGCTTTGTAGCCCCATCATCTGCCAAGATGTCTGAAAGCCCCCTGGCAGACAGGAAGTGGCCCCTTGAGGCACATCAAATGGGCTTTGGGCTGATTCCAACGAAGACTTGTCCTATTTTTGAGAGAATTCCCTAGCTTAACAATATTGTTAGAAGAAAATTCACTGGATATATATGTAGATAAATGTTTTATTTTTACTTTTGGCCTATTCAATGATTAATGCTAGCTTGCATACAATCTCATATTTTATTTCAATATTTCTAATTCCCTTCTCCTCTATAATTCCCCAGTTTTTTTTCTCCAAATTGTGAGCACACAGAGGTGCTGTGTGCTCAAGCACAGAGGTGCTTCTGCTCACACAGAAGAGAGGTTCTCCTCTCTTCATGGGCTTGTCATTCCCCCCACTCCTCTACCAACCAGCATGCACTGGGGCATACTAGTGTGTAAAAAATGGGTGTTTGGGTTAAAAAAAAAAAGGAATGTCAATGTAAAAGTCAAGATTAATGAAATTTTAGGGGCAGAAGATGATCTTTCTTCATGATGAGATAGAAAGATTGTTTTGATAGTAATATATTTACTGGCTTAAAGGAGAGAGAGGCAAGAAGGCAGGAAAGCCCACAAAGGATGGCCAAAGTTTCAGAAGAGGGATGTTTGTGGAAATTAGGAGAAAGAAGAGAATGTAATGACTCCTTCGTGGACAAGAGAAGGAGAAAGTGGATCTGATGAGAACTATGGTTAATCTAATGGCGATTAATAAACAAAATTTCACATCTTCTGTTATTACAAACCTTGCTGTTGATTTCTAATTTAGAAAGTTAGCATGTTTTTAACATGTTTTCAGTACTAAAAATGAAGAACAAACTTAAGAATTAAAATCTCTGTTATAAATGAACCTGATTTCTTAACTTTATGATTTTTTATTATATATATAAATTCAACAGAAAATGAGAACCACTTACAACAAATTATTTCTAATCACAATTTTTGGTTATTTTTATAATTATTCAATTTACATTTTCCTACTTAGGAAGTTATCTGCTTTTCTATTAATATTGCCATTCATTTTCACCTCTATCTGTTGTTTAGCAGTCCAATGTTTGCACCTGTCAATGAAGCAGCCACATAAAGACCAGCGTGCGTATTCCAGAGAAAGTGGAATGTCAGCAGCTGACAAAACAAAATGACGGTTTAATGTGCACAGAGCCAGGATTCAATATAACATGCTCTAGTAGAGTTGAAAGTTCAACTTAAACTGGAGAGCAAACACTCTAGTCTACATGTGGTGCCTTTTTTTTTTTTTTTAAAATGAAAAGAGAAGCTATCTTAGTCCTTGTAGGAGTATTGTCTTTTGGAGAGATTGAATAATTATTTGCTTTATAGAAGATACGGTATAGCAACAGTCTTATCTTTAGTTATTAAAGAGTTGATCATTATGTGAGAGGCAGGAAAAGGGAGCCTTGAAAAATTGGAACTCGTTTTTACTATATGTGAATGTAAACAGAGTCTTTTTGATAAACTTTCAATTATGGATATGACTTTGGATATAGTGAAGTAAATAAATACAAAGGTCTTTCTACATGGGAACTTATTTTCTTTTACCAGATCGCTTTCCTAACTTTTTGTGGATTACTTTTTAAAATTTGGGTTAATTTTTTCCCCATTAGCATACTGGCAAGTGCCCTCCAAAGCTTGGAATTCTTAACTCCAGTGATTTCCTCCGTCCATTGTTAACCGAATGGCAGTGAACACGCTCTGTACTTCTTGTGCCTGAGGGAGAGAGACGGTTCCAGGGGATTGTGCCCTTTGAGAACAAAGAAGTGCAAAGATTCTAAAAAGTGCACACCTCTGTCACTTTGGTCATCTTCACGGTTTTGAATCCATGGAAGGCTAACGATAACAATCACTTTCGGGTTTTGTTAGTGTTCCTGTATCTTGGGCTTTGTTTTTGTTTAGCTTCCTGTCACATGGGCCACGGGAAGACTGAGTCATGGTCCGTAGCAGTAGTTGGTGGTTTCTTCTAGGGAGTTTGAGATAGCATGTCAACAAGTAAAGGAGCATTTATTGGCCGCAAAGGGCTCTCCAGGACTGTGAGGACCGATGGAGTAGGAGTTAGAGTTTTGAGAACTAAAGTAAGAGCAATGGGTTAGGGTTCCAGGTTTGAAAATTCCCTATCAGCCAGGGATAAATCAGAACTGTAGTTCAGCCATACCTGGACACAGGCTTCATCCCTGACCTTCTGCTTTTCTCTCTCTGTAAATTGTATGAATGGCCTTGTCTAAGTGTTCAGCTTCAACTAAAATATTGGTGACTCCAAATTCTATGTTGAGGATTAACCCCGCTCCCAAATTCCAGGCCCTTGTCTCTGTTGCCTATTATATGTCATCATTTGAATGTGCCCTGGGTTTCTCAAACTCTAAGTATCTGAATCCAAACTTACCAAATTCTTCTTCATTAAATAAGAAAAGAATACTAGCATACAAAATTGTCTCTACTTTGATTTTTTTTTTCCTTGTCTTCATGAATGATACCATTGTCCATCTAGTTGCCCAAATAAGAAATTCTAGGCAGGTGCCTTCTCACTCAGAGTGCCCTAAGTTCTGCCTCTTTCAAAATGCCTCTCAAATACGTCTCTTCTGCCTCAACCCTGTCCTGTTTTCTGTTGTATCTTTAGTTCCTGTCACAAAGTAAGAATTTAGCAAATATTTAGTGAGTGAAAGAACAAATAGAACAAACAGCCATTGGCTCCATAAGAAATACAGATAATTCAGGGAATGAACAAAAAAGACATTTTTAAAATAAATATATTTGGGGAAACATTCATGAGAAACTTCTCCATTAAGGAGGGACAGGCAGCTATGGGAAAGGAACAGTATAAGGAAAAGAATAATTTCTTGAAAGTAACAACAACAAAAACAAAACAGCAGTGGGCAGGGCTGAATAATAAAACTGACACAGCTGAAGACCCAGATAATAATCTGGAAGAATGGTGGCTCAGTAGGTTAAGTGTCTGACTCTTGATTCTGACCCCAGTCATGATCTCAGGGTTGTAATATCGAACTCCACATTGGGTTGCTTGCTTAGCACTGAGTCAGCTTAAGATTCTCTCTCTCTCCCTTTCCCTCTGTCCTTTCCACCACGCTCTCTCTCTCTTAAATCAATCAACCAATCAATCTTTTAAAAAATAATCTAGAAGGTTAAGTGAACAAAGTCTCTTAGAACATGGTGTAAAATGGCAGACAAATTTTGAGAAAAGGATGAATCTAAGAGACCTAATACCTTTCTAATAGAGTTTTCAGGAAGCAAGATAGGTACAACAGAAGTAAGACAGCAATAAAAGAAATAAAAGAAAATTTCCATAAACTAAAGCGAAGAAACATTAATGTTCAGATGGGAAAGCCCTATTAAGTACTGAATGGGATTTAAAAGAAAAGCAGAGAATCTGTTGTATTTCATTAAATCTCAGATTCCATTAAATTTCAGATTGTAAGGCACATCCTTACTTTAGGTACCATGAGCAAAACTGTTGCCTATTAAATTATGATGTGCACACCGGTTATAAGGCACCTCAGTTTCAAAAATGTTAAAACATTGAGTGGGACATAAAATATGTCTTAGAATTGATGAAAACATCAAGTACATCCTGGTGAAACTTTAGGTCTCTAAGAATTAAGAAGAGAAGAGAAGAAAAAAAAACAGTTTATCTGTAATGGAACAAAAACGAGGAAACTAATTTTCTCATTGGCATCACTGGTTGCTACAAGAAAATAAAGTTTTCAAAAGGAAAAAAATTTTTGAATCCTAATTCTTACATCCAAACTAAAGTCTCAACTGAGTATGTAAGAGAAATAAAGATATTTTTGAATGTGTGAAACTCATAAAGTTTACTATACGTGGAACCTGTTTAAAAAATTATTCAAGAATATAGAGAGAATCCAATATGCAAGATGATAAGGATGCAAGAGGAAGGAGAAAGTCAGTGTGACTCAGAAGGAAGGGGAGCTAGAAAATGAAAAGTTGTAACATTAGAGCACTCTGGGAAGAGCCTCCTTTCAGTAGCAAAGCTTAGTTACAGATTCACTTACAGTCTTCTCTGTGGAGCCAACTATACTTCTTGGTCCTATGGTAAGTAATAGCTGCAGAAACACATTTCATTTCACTTTTTAGAATCAGGCTGTAGACAAAGTGTGGGGTACCTAGTTATAGTTTAAGAAAAATCCTATAGGGCACCTGGGTGGCTCCGTTCATTAAGCAACTGCCTTCAGCTCAGGTCATGATCCCGGAGACCCGGGATTGAGTCCTGTAGTCCTGGGATCGAGTCCCGCAGTCCTGGGATTGAGTCCCGCATTGGGCTCCCAGCTCCACGGGGAGTCTGCTTCTCCCTCTGACCATCTCCTCGCTCATGCTCTCTCTCTCTCTCTCTCGCAAATAAATAAAATCTTAAAAAAAAAAAAAGAAAAGAAAAGAGAAAAATCCTATAGACATGAACAACATAAACATAACATGGCTTCCAAAAACTGGGAGGTTGAGAGAGAGAGAAGAACTTCCCATCTTTCACAGCAGGGATTTAATAAATCAAAATATAGAAGTTTATATATCTTGAAATGATAATAAAGGCAACTATGATATGAGCTAAACATTTGCAAAAAGAAAAAAAAAAAAACAGGCATCTGAGGGAAAGACAGAAGGCGGGGAAGGTAATGTGAATGTTTTAAATTCTTAATCTTTATTTGTGGAGAAGCCCAAACCAATAAGGGCTGTTATTTATTTACAATAATGATGAGAAAAATGAAAACAAAACACAATGAACAAACAAAACTTTAGCTTCTGGGAAGTGAGAGTTTCAGGTTCGTGACTGATATTTGCAGTTTATTTAAAAAAATGCATGTATTTATTACAAAAAATCTAAAGTAATACGAGGGGTGTCTGGGTGGCTCAGGCGGTTGAAGGCAGACTTTTGATTTCAGCTCAGGTCCTGATCTCAGGGTCATAGGGCTGAGCCCCTGCTGGGGGGGGGCTCGTGCTCAGCAGGGGGTATCCTTGACATTCTGTCCCTCTTCCTTCCCTCTGCTCCTCCCCTCCACCTGAGCACACGCATGCTCTCTCTCAAATATATATATAAAATCTTTAAAATAAACTAAAGTAATGGGAAGAAGTCAATAGGTCGGTGTATAGAAATAAATGATAATATATACGAAGTGCCTGGCACAGAATCGGCACTCAATAAACTATAGCTTTTATGGCTGTTACTACAAATTTGCTTGTTTTTTTTTTTTTAATTTGTGGCAGTTGATGTCAGCTGTGTTCTCTCTGTTCCTTCAGATATAAATAAAATTGGTGCAAACCCACCTTCTGTGCTTTCTGGCAGCCTAGAGCGTGTCCAGGGCTTTCCACAGATGCCCATAGCGTCTTCTGGTGGCTCCATGTCTGGCTCCTCCTTCCATGGAACTAAGTCAGTTTCTGAGTTTCGCTGTGCTCTGCTTCCCATTTTGTTTAATCAGACCTTGAATTCAGTCCAATTCTGTGATGTCTACTAAAAAAAACCCACTCTCAGGACCTTTTTGTGTATGTAAATTTTGGGGAGATTGAAGAAGGGAGGGGACAGTGACCAGGCATCAGCAAGATGCCATTTCAAATTGAATAGTGGCCATCACCCCTGGAACTGGTCACTGGTGACGTTGCCACACCAAGCCTTGTGGCCTTGCCTGGCCTCCCTCTCTCTCTCTTTCTCTCTTCCCAGTCCTTCTAATTACTCAAGGGGAGCTAGCTCTAAGTTCCTTTTACTTTATTCTGCAGAACTCTCTAGTTCTGGACCTGGCTCTACACCTTCCTGGGTGGGGCCCACCTCACCAAGGCGGGCAACAGATTCAAGGCCTTTTGGGTCACAGAACCCACCAGAGAGGTAGTGGTAGTAATAAGGAGTCCCTTCTTCTGTCTTTTGTGTAGGAACCCAGAGATAGCTAACCAAGCAGACTTTTATATTCAGTATGTTTTCTCACCATCATCTGCTCCTATCATCAAAGAAATAACAGTGGTGAAAAGTCATTATAATCATCATTTAAAATAAAGTCTTCTTAAACATTTGACTTCACTGAGTAATAACTGACCGCTTCATTTTTAAAAAAGTATAATAGTAAAATTTGGCCAATTCAGATTTATGAGTGCAGAGAAATGTACTTTGAAAAGATGGTAGTAGGAAAGTTGGTCTTAATGGGCTGTGATTACGCAGTTGCAAAGGCAATGTACAAAAGCCCTGGACTTCCTACAAGAGAAGGCCAAGAAGCCCCCTGTGGGACTATGGTTTGCATATTCCAAGGCTCAGTTGCCTGTCTCTAAGCTGAGGAAAAACCACATCTTTATGCACTGATTTGAAACGTATATTTACATTGTTTTATTTTCACACCAGGTGAAGCACGCAAAACCAGCTGCAGTGCAAGAAGAAAAGGTGAAATTGCCAGTGGCTAAGGTATATTATTGACTAATATGACCATTACTACTAACATGCTTACTGTTTATATTGATGCTGGCTATTCTGCAAAAGTGGCAATGACTTTGAAAGCTACACTGAGAGTCAGTCTTATAAAGAGACAAAGGACCTGATTGCCACTGTAGTCTGATTCTGGGATACGTCCCTGCTGGATCCAAAGAAATCTCTCTCATTCATGATATGCCTCCAATTCCACTGTTAGAGATTCATTCCTTTTCCTAAACTTTGTCCCCTTGTAAAATATAAACAGTCCTGAGAAATGGATGACATAAAGCTCTCAGGGGATTGATTTGATCAGATCCTTTCCTGAGAACAGTTTTGGTAAGAAAAAGGAAGGAAGGAAGGAAGGAAGGAAAGAGAGAGAGAGAGAAAGTAGAGGAAGGAAGGAAATAAATAGAGTAATTGGAGCAGCTCCTGCCTTTAATGAGCTGGAGAGGTCACAGTGAGAGAGGGAAAACAAAATTTAGAAAAAGGGATACCTGGTAGAGGGAGACATAATGAAGATACGTTGTGATTGCTTTGTAATATTGTTTAGAACCAGCTGCCTTTGAATGAATCACAAGTCATGGAGGACGGATCTTTAATTCTTGTAATTGATGGGGATTTGCAAGTAAACGTAACTCACTATTCCCTCAAATTCTTTTTGATAGGCAGACTATGCATGCTATGTAATAGAAATAGGTTTTCAGACTTATGGAGAAACAGAATATAGTGTTCATTTCATTCACTTGGTGATGCATTTTCTATTGAAAGGCTGAAGACACACATGTTTTGGAGAAGCAAATAGAAATACTAAAGGCTGATTTAGAAAATGAGAAAAAGAAGACAGAAAGGTACTAGTAATAATGAAGCATAATTGTTCATGTGTCGCTAATACAACATTTAACCATCTATAAATCTATTACAGATTTAAGAAAGAATCAGAACAGATAAACAAAAACTGGGAAAAGAAGTTCTATATTCTCAGGAATAGGTATGTGGGGATATATATAAATTCTATTTATAAAAATGTGACTAATCATCTTTTAAGGTGATTGGGAGCCTTGCATTTTTCCCGTGCATATTAATTAATATGGAATGCCAGCATCCACCTTTAACAAGAAATGCAAAATAATTGGCTTAAAATGGAGGAGTTGTCAAAGTCACTTCGAAGAAAAAATAATTGAAGATCCTATTTTATTCCCCCGACTCTGTATTTCAGTTTTAAAGGATCAACAGGACAGACAGCCTCTTCTTGGTTTCTGGTTTAATCAGACCTACCTAGTCATCTTCCCTCATGGGGCTATTAAAGCAGTTTCCTGTTCATTTGCACATGTTAATATTTAACTGATCTAGATCTTCTTTGTAAAATTGTTTTATATACTGGATCCTCTATCCTTTCACAGACAAAACAGCACCAATTCCTTAAATTCTCAGATCTGTCCTTTGCTCACATAATCATTTTATCTTCCCTATGTCACCTTTGTCTTTTTAAAAGTGGAGTAAGTGAATACTGCTAAATTCTGGAAAGGCTAAAAGTAACACCAAGTAGAGAAAATGCCTCTTTTTTCCCCTTGTCCTAACATGTTAATTTAAAACATCTATATTCTGGCCATAATGTCTCCCAGATTCTCTTCTCTTTATCACACGTTGGAAGTTTCGTTGTAAGATTTTCTCCCAGTCAAGGAGCATTCAGGACAGGATGGATTCAGGGTTAGTCTGATGTCAGAAGTCAAGCACGAGACTCACACAGGACTTCGTGGGACAATAATGCCGTACATTTGCACAGCACCTCTTAAGCCTACACTATGAGTGTGAGGGCGTATGAGAGAGAGGGAGAAAAAACATAAAATCCTGTACGTTGCTGCATACATCACCCTGAAGTAATCCAAGGGGGGGACATGGAGAATCCCCGGGCTAGCAGGAGGTGGTGAGAGAAAGATCTCCTCCTTTTGGTAAAATGTTCTGCTTTGCACTCTTGCTCGTGCTTCAGGTTTGTGCTGGTAATGCTCTGTGCTCTGAAAAACGTGCATCTTATTTCCTGCTCTAACTACCTCATACAGGTACTCTAAGAGCAGAATACAGACACAGGTGAGAAACAGGAGACTGAAACTGGCTTAAACAGGCACTGAATTTAATTTCCCCAAACATGGATTGTGGACTCTCTCTGAAACTGAGTGGACTCTCTTTCCCTGACTTATTTCTGTAGAATTCAGGGTTGTTTTTTTTTTTTTTTAAGATTTTATTTATTTATTTGAGAGAAAGAGAGAGAGAAAGAGAGAGAATGAGCAGGGGTTGGGTGGGGTGTGGGCAGAGAGAGAGAGAGTGAGAGACAAGCAGATCCCCGCCAGGGAGCCAGTAGAGGGATTCCTTTTGGGGCTTGATACACCAAATGAGCCACCCAGGCGCCCCTGTGGGGTTCACTCTGATCCTTAATATTTACCCTCTGTCTGTCCCAATGGGATTCATCCCATATTTCAATGACCATTTACAAGAATGTCTCAATTGAGTTGATTTACTGTTCATCAAAATGGTCTATGTTCATTTCATCATTTTGGTCTAGGTGGACTTTAAGTTGTTATCTAAACATTTGTAATAGCAGCAAGCATGATTACCTATTTTCTATGTTTTCTCACTTAATTGACTAAGTGGGATATAATGCCGGGACATAACTCATCGTCTCTCTCATGTGGTTGCATCAGCAAACACTCATTCAAGGTGATATATAACAGAGACCAGTGTATAATCCCGCATACCATGTCCTGATGTGGGACGGACACTAACTGCACAGTCGCAGATTTATTATTTATTTCAAAGAAATCATGTTTCCTTTGTTGAATTTCTCTCATGTATTTGTTTTCTTTTCATTAGTTTCTGTTCTTATCTTCATCGTTTTCTTCCTTCTACTTCCTTTGAGTATGATTTGTTATCCTTCCTAAAAAGAAAGCTGAGATCATTGGTTTTCAGATTTTTTTCTTCTACTACAAACATTTCAGCCTATATACTGTCCTCTAAGCCCTGCTTCTGTTGCATCCCACAAATTGCAACATGTTACATACTATCGTTCAGTATAAAACATTTTCTAAATTCGATTTTATTTTCTCTTCGGTGGTACTCCTGCTAGCACGGGGTTATTTAGAAGTGATGTGTTTTATTTCCGGGTAGTTGAAGATTGCCTAATTGTGTTTCTAGGTAAGTCTACTGGGCTCAGAGAACCTACACTGAATTATTTCCATCTGCTAAAATTTTTGATACTTGTTTTCTGCTCAGCATATTGTTGATTTTGGGAAAATGATTCATGTACACCTAGAAAGAAGAGGAATTCTTTCACTGGGTACAGTGTTTTATATATTTCAATTAGGTCAAGTTTACCCATCATGTTTTTTTTTTTTTTTTTTTTTTTTTTTTTTTTTTTTAAATTCTGATTCCATGTTTTTTTTAAGATTTTATTTATTTATTTGACAGACAGAGATCACAAGTAGGCAGAGAGGCAGGCAGAGAGGAGGAAGCAGGCTCCCTGCTGAGCAGAGAGCCCGATGTGGGGCTCGATCCGAGGACCCTGAGATCATGACCTGAGCCAAAGGCAGTGGCTTAACCCACTGAGCCACCCAGGCGCCCCTACCCATCATGTTTTTTATACCTTTTAGATACTCTAATTTTTGCTATAGTTCCGACTATTAAGAGAGGAGTATTAAGTTTTCCACTGTGCTTATAGATTTATCTATTTCTTTTTCAGTTCTGTCAATTTTTGCTTTAAATATTTTATGGCTACGTTGATGGATACCTACAAATTTAAATCCTGGTATCAAATTTGGTGTATGTATCATTATGAGCCATCCCTCTCTATCTGTAAAATGCTTCCTGCTTAATGTCTATTTAATCTGGTGTTAATATAGCTGTATCACTCTTCATTGGTTCGGACTGCATGGTGCTTTTTCCCCAGCTTTTTTCTTTCAAATTATCTTGTTTTTATATTTGATTGGGTCTCTTCTAAGAAGCGTAGAGCTGGATTTTTCATCTGACCTGCCTGCCTTCCTTATTTTTTGCCCTACTTGATTTACTTTTAGTAAGATTACTGGTATCCCTGGGTTTGTATCTACCACATGACACATTTTTTTTCTTTTTAGCCAACCTGTTTCTTCTTCTCTTCTTTTCACCTTTTTTTGGACTAATCAATGTATTTTTATTCCATATTATCTTCTACTGACTTGTCAGTTATTCATTCTTTTCTCTTTTTGAAATTTTAACCCACATTCTTTGCTTACCACAGTCTTCTACAAATTTCTATTTACTACTGCCTCAAGAATTCTAGAACCTTAGAGTCATCATGTTGTACACCTGAAACCAATAGGATAGTGCAAATCAATTATGTTTCAATGAAAACGATAAAAAGAAAGAATTCCAGAACCTTAGAATATTTTAGCTCCATTTAACCTCCTCCCACATTTTCATTTTGATTCCATACAAATGTTTAACACCATCGAACATTATAATTATTGTTAGATGTAGTCAGTATTCACTTCCATTAACATTTTTACTCTTTGAGCTTTTTATTTCTTCCTGCTTTCAATGTGTTTCCATCTGGGATCATCTTCCTCCTGTCCCAATAGTTCTCTTTAGTTTTTCTTTTCATATAGGAAAAATTAGTTGCCAGCAACTAATTCCGTCAGCTTTTTTTTGTGGGAAAATGTCTTTATTTTACCTTCGTGATTGAAGAATAACTTCTCTGAGTGCAGAATTTTTCTGTGCTGGTAGTTTTTTCCCCTTAGCTTGTTCATGAGGCCAGTGCATCGAGTACTGGCCTCCACCAGACATGCTGAGACTTACCAACTATCAGGTCTCCTCCTCTAGGACTCTAATTATATGTGAGTTGTGCCTTTTGACTCCAACCCACAAGTTTCTTACACTCCTGTCTGGTTTCCTGCTCTTTCCTCTCTAGGCTTCACTTTGACCAGATGTATTTTTTATTGATCTGCCTTTGAGATGAATAATCCTGTCTGTGCTCTGCTGAATCCATCCTACTATTTAGCCCATGTAGTGACTTCTTAATATCATATATGATGGTTTCAGTTCTAAGATAACTAGTCATTTTTTTCAGTAGATCCAATTCTATGCCGAAATTCACCATCTTTTTATCTATTTTTAGCAATATTTTGGTCTGTTTTCTTCATCATAGTGATATTAAAGTCATCATTGCTCTGCCTTTTTCTTTCTTCTTTATTCGTGTTTCTATTTTTTTAAGCATACATAGTAAATTATTGTATAACAACTTTATTGGCATATAGTTCACATACCACCCTTTTAAAGGATGGTTTTTAGTGTATTCACAGAGTTGGGCAACAATTACCACTCCCTAAATCAGGACATGTCACCAACCCATAAAGGAACTGTGTATCCATTGGCAACCACACTGCATGGCCATCACTGCCAGCCATTAGCAACTAATCTACTTTCTGTCTCTATGACTTTGCCTGTTCTGGACATTTCATATGCACAGAATCATACGCTGCGTGACCTTTTGTGACTGGCTTCTTTCACTTGGCATAATGTTCTCAAGTTCATGTGTTCATTGCTTCTGGTTGCCAAATAATACTCCATTGCATGGATGTACTACATTTTGTTTACCCATTCTTCTGTGTGTAGACATTTTAATTATTTCCACTTTTTGGTTACTGTATATAATGCTGCTATTAACAGTCATGTACAGGTTTTGGTGTGGAACATATGTTCGCAATTATCTTATGTATATACTGGAAGAAATTGCTAAGTCAGATAATTCTATGTTTAATATTTTGAGGAAATGCCAAACTGTTTCCAAAGTGGCTGTACCACTTTACAATTACACAACCAATGGGTGAGGGCTCCCATTTCTCTGTGTTCTATCCAACACTTGTTATTGTCTGGCTTTTTTTTAATTTTAGTCATGCTGGTAGTTAATGCAGTGATACCTCATTGTGGTTTTGGTCCCTGAGACACACCCACTCTCTTCTCAGACCCCTCCCACTGACAGAACTCTGGGATTTTTTTGGTTCCTTCCTAGTGGCTACCCAAAGGTTGTCCAGCATACTCCTGACTTTGTCTTCAGAATATGCTTTTCTGAGAGTGAATCTCCTACTTTTAACAAGATTTGCAAGCTAGATAGGCTGAGAATTTCCCAAATTTAATATACTTGTTGTGTTTTGCTACAATATAACAATTATTTTTGATGCTCAATTTCTTCAAGTGTAAGTTAGTGGGAGCCCTCTCTCTCAAGGTTTATTGCTCAAGGTTTACTACTGTGTTCTTTTGGTACAGTCTTTGAGGACTCCCTTAACAATTTAATGTCCCAGGCTCAACTTGGACATGTATCATCTTAGATCTGGAAACAGCTGTTTCTGAAAGATGGGCTGGTTCCTTTTAGGGAGAAATAGTTTTAAAGGGAAAATGCTATAGTTTGGGGGCACCTGGGTGCCTCAGTCAGCTAAACGTCTGACTTCAGCTCAAGTCATGGTCTCACGGTCCTGGGATGGAGCCCTGCATCTAGCTTGAGCTCAGCAGGGAGTCTGCTTCTCCCTCTCCTACTTCTCTGCCACTCCCCCTGCTCATTCTCTCTCTGTCTTCCTGTCTATCTCTCTCCTTCTCAAGTAAATAAATAAAATCTTGAAAAAATTAAAAAAAAAAAAAAACCAAAACTACAGTTTAGGGTCCAAGATGCTCATTGATACTGGGTTGTCATTCATTGCTTCTGTGCTTTTTCAGGGCTGGGAAATATGTCATTTTAAAAATGAAAAAAGCCGAGGCACCTGGCTGGCTCAGTCAGTAGAACATGTGACTCTTGATCTCAAGGTTGTGTGTTCAAGCCCCACGTTGGATAAAGGGCTTGCTTAAAAATAAAGCCTTTAGGGGCACCTGTGTGGCTCAGTGGGTTAAAGCCTCTGCCTTTGGCTCAGGTCATGATCTCAGAATCCTGGGATCAAGCCCTGCATGGGGCTCTCTGCTCAGTGGGGAGCCTGCTTCCTCCTCTTTCTCTGCCTGCCTCTCTGCCTATGTGTCATCTCTCTCTCTGTGTCAAATAAATAAATAAAGTCTTTAAAAAAAAAAGCCTTTAAAAAATAACTGAAAATGAAAGAAGTAACAAACTCATATTAATATTTTGAATTTTTTACTTGTATCCCTTTCACAGTGAAAACTCTAATTCCTAACCACATGAACATGATATTAATTTGCTTTCTCTTATGATCTCTATGCATTTTAATTTCACCATTTCTTTTATTGTAGCTTTCATGTCCTTAAAGATGAGATGTTTACCAGGCACACATTGTTTCGTCAGTTTGCCATGCTTGCTGACACGTCCTTCAATTATATTGTAAGTACCTGTAATGTTTCGATATTGTTTGTCTCTTCGTTTTTTGTACATGTCTTTTTGTTCTTATTTAACATTTACTGAGCCCCTGTCTGGAGATAGTCTGGGACAGTCATCCTGCTAGATACTAAAGACATGGGTCTGAGCGCCTGAACCCAAAGAGCTCAGTCTGGTACAAGATAGAGGTGCATAAACAAATCTTTTCAATGCAATGTGGTTGGGCTATAATAGAGGCAAAGTGAAAATTTCAGAGGCAGGGTGACACTAGCTGGGACGTTTGTCAGTCTGGCCACTGGTAGGCACGGATAGAATAAAAAGGGAATATCAAAGCTCAAGATCCAAGTGTCAGTCACTTTCAAAGGGGAAAAAGGAGGCAAAAGCACCTTTTCCTAGTACCAAGCCATTCATTTTCATACTAGAAGTCACTTGCAGAGAAAGCCCAATTTTAAAATAGACTATTTTTTTTAACCTGTTTACTTAATGTTTTTATTTGGGAGCTGTGATTGTAAAGGTAAATGAGATCCAGTGGAGAAATATATCCAGGAAATTTCAAATACTAAGAAAAATCACATGCTATACATGCCATTGAGTTCCTGTCATGATGCCAAATATTATGCGACAAGATTTGAGGGAAAGAGCACAAGAAATACAAAATCCAGGCTCTTGCTTTAGGAAGCTTCCAATCTAAAATTACTTTCAAAATTTTTTTCAACATTTTTTACTTTGACTTAATTTTCTAAATTTTAAGTTGCTGCAGGAGATGAAAGAACTTAAGAATGTTAGTATGATAACAAGAAATTATTTCTAATTTTTAACGAAGTTGCCTGGTAATCTGAACCTTGCTGAATGAGCTTTTAATACTTGACTCCCCTGAAATGTCCCCAGACTGGTTTCCATAGATAAGACTATCTAGTGTCTTTTTTCTCCTTTTGATTTTTCCTCTTCTGACTGAAGGTTACAGTTTCAGTGGGAGTAATCCTCATTTCCGATATTTAATCAGCTGGACAAATAAAATATTGTTAGACCCATGAGAATGTTGTGCCAACTCAAAAATCAGGCTTTTTTTTTTTTTTTTTTTTTTTTTTTTTTAGGATTACCTGATAAAACTGTCTGGTCCAAAGGTGAACTGGCCAGGTTTAATGAAACAGAGTTCTAAAATCTCAAAATTTACCTCGGTGCGGGTATATTAATAGATCTAGTCCCTGTCTTGAGAAAAATGTCTGCCTTGCCCTTGCTCTGTCTTCCGTGGAGGAGGGCTAGTGCTCCGTCCAGCCTAAAATACATCCATGTGCCATTACTTCTGTGGGATTCCAGGCTCATGACCCTTATCGGTACGTCCACAAGTATATAGGCACTCGAGACCCTTGTCAGACTGGATAGCAAATATTGAAGAAAAATAGATGGGGGTGGGGGGTGGAGAGGAGGGAAAGGTAGAGTGATGAGTAAGTGAGTTTTAGGTAACTAATTTTTCCTTGGGTCCCTACGCCACTCCACAAATATTTACGGAGTGTAAACATTCACCAAGCACCATGCTTGTGAGATAGCGACCGTGACAAATAGGGCTCCTTCCTTTACAGACTATAAATTTCATGAGGGCACGGACTGGTCTGTCTTGTCAACTGTTCCACAAGCAGAGATTAGAGTAGCACCTGAACTGCAGAGGAGAAAACAGAGATAATAATGAGGAAATGTGACAAACTTTAAATGACATATTTGAATAAATGCTGTGAAAGAAAAGGGTTAGTATTTTCTTACTATTGAGGTAATATGGGTATGGGTATGGGAGTGTTCACAAACGATTAAGTGAATCATTTGAAGTGTTTTGCCCTGTGAAGCCATCACCTAAATGAAAGGGTAGAACATTTCCACCCTCCCTGAAATTTTCCAGTGTCCCTTTCCAGACAATACCTTAGTTACATCCTCATGCCAGACAAATGCTGCTCTGATTTCTACAACTGCAGATTAGTTTTGCCTATTCTTAAAACTTATACAGTTGGAATCATACAGTATACATTCTTTTATGTCTGACTTATCTTAACTTAGTATAGTGTTTTAAGATTGACCCTTATTGGGTCACCTGGGTGGCTCAGCGGGTTAAGCCTCTGCCTTCAGCTCAGGTCATGATCTCAGGGTCCTGGAATTGAGCCCTGCATCAGGCTCTCTGCTCAGCAGGGAGCCTGCTTCCCTTCCTCTTTCTCTGCCTGCCTGTCTGCCTACTTGTGATCTCTGTCAAATAAATAAATAAATAAAATCTTTAAAAAAAAAAAAAAAAGGTTGATCCTTATTATGTGCATGCCTAGCAACTGTTTCTCTGCTTTGCTGAATAACATTCTATGGATAAACAATAATTAACAAATTATTGTTCCATTCTCCTCTTAATGGACTCCTGTGCTATTTCCAGTTAGGATCTGTTTGGGGAGGGAAAAAAACATGCTACAAACATTCTTTTACTGGTTATTTCCAGAAATATGTTTGTATAACTCTCAGGTAGGACTGGACTAGCTGGGACAGAGGAATATTAATGTTTAAGTTTATATTCCAGAGTGATTGTATCCCATTACCATACCCCCAATGATGCTAGAGAGTTCCTGTGTCCTGACATGATATTGTCACCGGCGCGATATTCATATACCAACATGATATTGTCAGTTTTTAAAGGTGGGCTACCCTAAAATAATGTCTCACTGAAGTTTTCAAAAATTGCATTCTGTAATTAATGATGTTAATATCTTTTGCTGTGCTTATTAGCTAATTTTAGATCTTCTTTCCAAAAGGGATTATCCAAGTCTTTTAAATAGATTGTGGGGCAATACATGTAACTTAGAATTTACCATCTGAACTGTTTTCAACTGTGCAATTTAATAATGTTACGTGCATTCATATTGTTGTGAAACTAATCTCCAGAACTCTTTTCATCTTAGAAAAAGGAAAGTTAAGAGTCTCTTGGGTAGTTAAGCATCCAACTCTTGATCTCAGCTCAGGTCATGATCTCAGGGTTGTGAGATGGAGCCCCACGTCAGGCTCTTTGTCAGTGGGGAGTCTGCTCGAGACTCTCCCTCTCCCACTGCCCCACCTCCCCACTAAAATAAATAATCTTTTTATTTTTTTAAGATTTTATTTATTTATCAGATAGAGATCACAAATAGGCAGAGAGGCAGGCAGAGAGAGAGGAAGGGAAGCAGGCTCCCTACCGAGCAGAGAGCCCCATGTGGGCCTTGATCCCAGAACCCTGAGATCCTGACCTGAGCTGGAGGCAGAGGCTTAACCCCCTGAGCCACCCACGCGCCCCAATACTATTTTAAAATAAATAAATAAAATGAAACTGTATACCCATTTAATAATAATTCCCCATTCCCCTTCTTTCCATTTCTGTTTTTAATTATTATTGAGTTATAGCATTTTGTCATATATTCTGGGTAGAAATCTTTTGTCAGAATGGGAATAAATATTTGCTATATATATATAGCAAATATTTATATATATTTATATTTATATTATATATATATATAACAAATATTTATGCCCACGCTGTAGTTTTTCCTTCCATTTTCAGAGCAGTGCCTTTTGAAGGTCAGAAATTAAAAAAATGTTTTAGAAAGTTTTAATTTTAAGGAAGATCCTCTTTTTCTGTCAGAAATTGTGTTTTCTGTGGCTGGACTATATCTCATATTCCTCATAAACTTACAATGTGATTTTGATCTTTCTTTTCCCATTGAACTTCACATCTCAGTGGTTCCTCTGTTCTAATGGAATTGACAATGTTTATAGGAGTCTGTTCCTAAGCCCTCTATTTTATCTCATTGGCCTATTTGTCTGTCCTTTATCCAATACTATATTATCTTAATTAATGTAGCTTTATAATAAGTCTTGAAATCAGGTTATGTAAGTTCTGCCATTTTATTCTTTGTCGCCAAGCTTGTCGTGGCAATTCTATTGTGGTTTTTTTTTTAAGATTTTATTTATTTACTTAGAGAGAGAGAGCACCTAAGTGGACTGAGGGGCAGAGGGAGCAGCAAACCCCCACTGAGCAGGGAGCCCAATGCGGGCCTCAATCCCAGGACCCTGGGATCATGACCTGAGCTGAAGGCAGACGCTTAACCGACTGAGCCAAGCAGGTGCCCTGTCTTGGCAACTCTATATCCTTAGTACTTCCATATATGTTTTAGAATCAGCAAATCAATTTCTTCCTTCCTTTCTTTCTTTGTTTCCTTTTTTTTTTTTTTGACTATTCTGACAGGTGTGAGGTGGTATCTCATTATAGTTTTGACTTTTATTTCCCTAATGATGAGTGATGTGGAGCATCTTTTCAGTTATCTATTAGCTATTTATATATCTTCTTCAGAAAAATGTCTATTCATGTCTTTGCCCATTTTTTTAACTGGATTATTTCATTTTTGGGTGTTCAGTTTCATCAGCAAATCAATATCTTTAAAAAAATATCCACTAGGTTTTTGATTAAATCTCTTTAGCCAGTGGTTTATTTCAGAATCCAAAGAGCCAAGTAGCTACCAAATATCTAATCTAAATACGTAAATGACAAAGGTTTCTTATTAAATTTTGAGGCTATGCCCTATAGCAAGGTAGTAGATATAGTTAGCAGGTCAAAGTCCACCATGATTGTAGTTTTTGCTTTATATTCTGTGTTACTATGTTTTCTCACTCAGCTCAGGGAGGCTTTTCACTCTCATGTGTTTGCTACGGATTACACCTTCCACTCGTGGCCTGTGAGGTTCTTGTTAGCCTTGAATTCTAACTTGTCTGTTACCACTTCTGTTACACATACTGTCGTCTTCTCTGTATGTTGCTGCTAGCTTTGCTCAAATTGTGTACTTCTATGTCACTTGCCTTCAGTTGCAGACTTATAAATAACAAAGATTGGATGTTAGTTCTTTAAACCTAACCTGACGCTCACTTACCTTCAATATGAAAACTGAAACTACATGCATTTATCGGCATAAATTGATATGTTTGGGGTTTTTGTCACCTTATTTTGTGACTGCTTGTTCTTTCCTTTGTTTCCTGGCTTATGTATTATGAACCACATTTTACTTGCTTTATCTATATTGTAACAGTAAACTTTAATGTAAAATCGAATTACAGTTGTGCAGTTAACAACAACATGAACCAAACAAGTCTGAGTCTTCACCCGCTCTGGGTAAAGAGGGGGTTATGAATGATTTTGTTCCTCCAAGTTCCATTTCAGCCTTAATTGCATCAATATATCCCCCACCCCTTGGGCTCTCTCTCTCTCAAATAAATAAATAAAATCTTCTTCAAAAATCATGACTTTTACCATTCTTTAGTTCCTAATTTTGATTTATTTCTTAGAAATTGGATCTTGTCTTTGAGTATCTTTTTTTAAGTGAAAGGAACAGTATCTTCACTTCTCTATGCCTCACCCTGACTGAAGCCAGATTAGTATTTGTTTTTTGTTAATTAACCTGGCTTATTTTCCTCCAGTGGATATTTATAAGCTATTTTCTTGAAACTTAAAATTTAAAGATGTCACCAGGAAATGAGTTATCACATTATTTTATTAATTTCTCTTGAATAAAATGAGCCTCTCTCATCTATAAATCTAAATCTTTTTTTTTTTTTTTTTTTTATTTGACAGAGAGAGATCACAAGTAGACAGAGAGGCAGGCAGAGAGAGGGAGAGAGAGAGAGGCAAGCAGGCTCCCTGCTGAGCAGAGAGCCCGATGCGGGACTCGATCCCAGGACGCTGAGATCATGACCTGAGCTGAAGGCAGCGGCTTAACCCACTGAGCCACCCAGGCGCCCCTAAATCTTTTTTTTCAACTTAGACAAGTTTCTTATGTATATTTCTAAGGATGGCAGGATTTATTTTTGTTTCTTTTTCAGAAACACTATTATAGGTTGAAAATCTGTTTTCTGTCCTCCGTAACTGACACATTCCTTTTAATGTTATGCTATTCTCTTTGTTCTTTTCCTTGGCATTTTTAGGAAACCCTTCCAGTTTGTACCTCTCTTCAGAATTTCCCAAGCTTATTTTAAGAGTGCTGAGAGAGTCTCAGTTCGTGATCCCGGGGTTCTGGGATGGAGCCCTGCCTCGGGTGCCCTGCTCGGCAGGGATACTGCTTCTCCCTCTCCTTCCCACTTGTTGCTATCACTCTCTTTCTCTCAAATAAATAAATAAAATATTTTTAAAAAAATAAAAATAATAATAATTTTTAAAAAGAGTGCTGAGATCATGATTTTCCTTGGCCCCCTAAGGGGAAGGGATGGGGCATGACTGAGGTAGCCTGAAACTCCCATCCCACCGACTGAGTCCAGGAGCAACCTTGTCCACTTCCCCCAGGGCTCCCTGCGAGTGATACCATTTTTATGTGTCCTATGACAGCCTGAAGGTTAGGAACCATTACTTTATATAAGCATTCTACTGTGTACCATGTTGAGTCTAATCATTATTATATCAAATACTGATTTTCAATCTGTTATTGTGTAGTTAGCAACCTATTCATATTATACGCAAATCTGTTTATATTGGCCTGTTTATCCCCAGTGTAAGTTTCCATACTCTTAGACTCTTAACTTGGTATCAAGGCTCAGTATGAAAGAATCCATTTTGGGGCACCTGGGTGGCTCAGTGGATTCAAGCCTCTGCCTTCGGCTCTGGTCATGATCCCGGGGTTCTGGGATTGAGCCCTGCATCAGGCTTTCTGCTCAGCAGGGAGCCTGCTTCCTCCTCTCTCTGCCCGACTCTGCCTATTTGTGATCTCTGTCTCTGTCAAATAAAAAAGTATCTTAAAAAAAAAGAAAGAATCCATTTTGTCTTTACTCTGAATTGTTTTTGGTTTCTTTTTTCTTATTTCTTTCCTTTCTTCTTCTTCTTCTTTGTTTGCTGTGGAATAACCATGTGCACAAAAGGGATGAGTGAAAATACATGTGTGCAACTTAAACAATGACGATCGTATGAATACCTGAGTTCCCAGGACACAAGCCATAAATAGAATAAAACTGCAAAAGCCCACCCATTGCATTTGTCTCCATTCCCTCCCAGAGACCACTGTCCTGATGTTCTTCTTGAGAGTTTTGTCACTTGTGCTTGTCTTCCTAAGCAACATACTGCTGACTTTTGCCTGTTCTTCAACTTTTTATAAATGAAAGAATATAATTGAAAAAAAAAAAAAAAAGATTCGTCAGTGATTTGCTCCATTGTTTCAACATTATGCTTTTAAGACTCATCCATGTATCCACGTCGATGCTTGTGGTTGTAGTTGACCCACTGGGAGTACTCTAATGCTTGACTATACCGCAACTTATTCACCCACTCTGCTGATGATCAGCCTTTGGGTTAGATCTTGCTTTTTTGCTATTATGAATATCATGGCCCCAAACATTCTTTTATTCTCACCTGATAAGCATATGTGGCAATTTTTCGAGGGCTTTTGTTTTGTTTTGCTTTGTTTGTTTATTTTTAGAGAGTGAGAAAGAGAGTGTGAGCAGGTGGGGAGGGGCAGAAGGGGAGAGAGAATGTTAAGCAGGCTCTACTCTCAGTGTGGAGCCTGACGCAGGGCTTGATCTCACGACACTGAAACAATGACTTGAGCTGAAATCAAGAGTGAGATGCTTAACCAAGTGAGCAACCCAGGCATCCCAGTTTTTCCAGGCTTTATAGTAATAATAGAATTTCTGGTCCTAAAGTATTGGTATATTCAAGTCTATGGAAGAAGAAATATGATTGCTACAACAAAAATACTCTCCCTTGGCGCGCCTGGGTGGCTCAGTGGTTTGGGCCGCTGCCTTCGGCTCAGGTCATGATCTCAGGGTGCTGGGATTGAGTCCCGCATCGGGCTCTCTGCTCAGCAGGGAGCCTGCTTCCCTCTGTCTCTCTCTGTCTGCCTCTCTACTTGTGATTTCTCTCTGTCAAATAAATAAATAAATAAATAAAATCTTTAAAAAAAAAAAAAACTCTCCCTTAAATAAGACTGAAGATTACAGATTACCTCTCTCTCAGGCTAGTGAGGAAAAGAGAAGCCCCCAGGCAGGGGAGTGAGAATTATTCCACAGTCATGATGATACACAGGTTTCTTCAGTCATTGCTCTGCCATTTCCTAGGATGTTTCCCCATCCACACCAAGAAGGCTGGGTAACTCCATGTCTCTGGGGATACATGGCAGGAGGAGGAATTCTGTGGGTATACAAGGCAAACATGTTAGTTCTTAAGTATATGACCTAAAATGGCAGACCTCATTTCCACTCATGTCCCACTGGGCTGATCAAACTGCAAAAGACTGAGAAAACGGGGTGGCCAAATACCCAATGAAAATAATGCCAAAGAGTAAAAGAGAATAGGTGTTGAGGGTTGATGAACAGTCTCTGCCATAGAAGGTAAAGCCAGATTGTTTTCCAAATTATTCTTGCTAATTAACACTCTAACCAGGAGTGGATGAAAGTTTCTACTTTCTTCATTGTCTCTACCACTTACATGGTCAGACTATAATTTTTGTCTGTCTTGTGATTGTGTAATGGCTTCTTCTTGTGGTTTTGGAGGGGGTAACTTTTTTACCCATTTATCTCACTACTAATAAATGTGGTCATCTTATCATATGCATATTGGCCATTCAGGTTTTCTCTTTGAATTTGTGCTTCAAGTTTAAGCCTTTTGTGTTTACTGAATTCTCTTTTACTTATTTATTCATAGAAATCCTATAAGAATTAGATGAATTTCTAAAACTATGTAACCTATCAAGATTGAATCATAATGAAATAGAAAATCTAAACAGAATGATGACTAGCAAGGATATTGAATCAGTAATCAAAAGCCTCCCAACAACAACAACAAAACCCAGGATCAGATGGCTTCACTGGTAAATTCTACCAAACATTCCAAAAAGAATCAATACTAATCCTTCCCAAACTCTTCCAAAAAAATAAAAGAAGAACTCTTCCAAACACATTCTATGAGGCCAGCATTACCCTTATACCAAATCAGACAAAGATACCATTAAAAAAAAAAAGAAAATTACAAGCCAAATATCCTTATTGAACATAGATGCAAAAATTCCCACCCAAATATTAGCAAACAAGATTGAGTAATTAAAAGGATGATTCACCATGATCAATGGGATTTGTGCCAGGGATACAAGGATGGTCTGAGATTTTCCAATCAATCAGTTTGATAACATCACAAGGATAACACTCATATGATCATCTCAATAGATGCAGAAAAAACATTCCTTTTTCTGAAGACAATCAACAACCATTTTTTATTAAAAACTCTCAACAAAGCAGGTATAGAAAGAATGTACCTCAACATAATAAAAGGCATATATGACAAGCCCACAGCGAATATACTCCATGGTGAAAAGCTGAAATCTTTTTCTCTAAGATCAAGAACAAGACAAGGATGTCCACTCTTGTCATTTTATTCAACACAGTATTGCAAGTCCTAACAAAAGGAATAGGCAAGAAAAAGAAATAAAAGGCAAACAAATTGGAGAGGAAGAAATAAAACTCTCACTGTTTACAGATGGCTTGATAATATATTTGTAAGACCCCAAAAACTCTATTTTAAAAAGCTGTTAGGGGGAGCCTGGGTATCTCAATCATTGGATATCTGCCTTCATCTTGGGTCATGATCCCAGGGTCCTGGGATCAAGCCCCACATTGGGCTCCTTGCTCAGGGGAGAGGCTGCTTCTGCCTCTCCCACTCTTCCTGCTTATGTTCCCTCTCGCACTGTGTCTCTCTCTGTCAAATAAATAAAATATTTTTTAAAAAGCTGTTAGAACTAATAAAAATTGTAATACAGAATCTACACACAAAAATTTTTTGCATTACTTAACACTAATAATGAATTATCAGAGAGAGAAGTTAAGAAAACAATCCTGGGCGCCTGGGTGGCTCAGTGGTTAAAGCCTCTGCTTTCAGCTCAGGTCATGATCCCAGGGTCCTGGGATCAAGCCTCACATCGGGCTCTCTGCTCAGCAGGGAGCCTGCCTCCTCCTCCTCTCTCTCTCTCTCTCTCTGCCTACTTGTGATCTGTCTGTCAAATAAATAAAAATCTTTAAAAAAGAAAAGAAAACAATCTTATTTATGACTGCATCAAAAAGAATAAACTACTTAGGAATAAATTTGACCGAGGATGTGAAAGACCTGCATATTGCAAACTACAAGGTATCAGTGATGGGCTCCATGCTCAGTGGGAGGTCTGCTTGAGATTCTCTCCCTCTCCCTCTGCATCTCCCCCTGCTTGTACACACTCTCTCTCTGAAATAAGTAAATCTTTTTAAAGATTTTATTTCTTTATTTGTCAGAGAGAGAGAGCACAAGGCAGGGGGGATGGCAGACAGAGGGAGAAGCAGGCTCCCTGCTGAACAAGGACTCTAGCCCAGGACCCTGGGATCATGATCTGAGCTGAAGATGGATGCTTAACAAATTGAGTTGCCCAGGCATCCCTAAAATAAATAAATCTTTTTAAAAACTCAACATCGTTGATCATCAGGGAAATGCAAGTCAAAACCATAATGAGATATCAACTCACATCTGTTAGAATGACTGTTACCAAAAAGACAAGCAATAATAAATGTTGGTGAGGATGTGGAGGAAAGGGAATCCTTGTGCACTACTAGGGGAACATAAATCAGTGCAACCAATACAGAAAACAGTACTATGTTCCTTAAGAAATTAGAACTACCATGTGATCCAGTAATTCCACTTTGGGGTATTTGTCTGAAGATAACAAAAACACTAATTCAAAAATTTTTATATACCATGGACCCTGTAGTATTATTTATAATAGCCAAGTTATAGAAACAACCTAAGTTCCCATAAATAGATGAATGGGTAAAGAAATTTGGTGTATACATATAAAGGAATATTTTTGGCCATAAAAGAGAACAAAAATTGCCGTTTGCATTAACATGGGTGGACTTTGAGGGCATTGTGCTAAGTGAATAAGTCAGACAGAGGAAGACAAATACCATATGATCTCTCTTATATGTGGAATCTAAACAAACGAACACCAAGCTTCCACAGCTAATGAATCGTTGAACACTATCATCAAAAACTAATGATGTACAATATGCTGGCTGACTGAACATAATCAATAAATAAAATCTTAAAAAAGAATTTATTATGAATAAAAAATTTTTCAAGGAATTCTTTATATAGTTTGGAAACTAATCCTTTGTCAGTTATATGTGTTGTAAATGTCTTCTTTCAGTTGGATGGTGTTTTGGTATATTCTCATAAACAAAGGTTCTCAATCCTGATGTTAATTTAATTAATAATATTTTCCTTTTTTCCTTCGTATTTTTCTGCCTTAAAACCTTACCTAACCTTCAGGTGACTGTGTACTGTGCAGTACTAGATTTTACATACATAGCAGAATGGATGGAGCTTAAACACATAGTACTTAGTATTTAGCAAGAGAAGCGGGAACACATAAGGCATACTGGGTTTCACTTTGAATCTAAAATGTGCTTAACACTGGTTTAAGATTTTCTAAGTCTCTAAAAGAGACTTTGTAAGTCTCTAAAAGAGAAATGTGATGCCAATTACATTGTGCCACTCCATCTACTGTGAAATGCATCCCAGTTTAGAGGATGTTAAAGTACTAGAAGGCTATGCTTTAGAAAATCAACAAATGGGATAGCACGTAACGCCTCTAGCGGAAATTAAAAGGCAGGCACAAAAGTATGTATTTTTGCAGGAATATATCCAAATTAAAGATATACATAAAATATTTAAATCTTTTCCTTGGGGTGGTAACAAAGAGAGTGGGAGTGGGCTATGGAGAATAGAAAAATACATGCAAACAGCCCCGTGTGCATGCGTGTATACACACACGGAAGCCTTGCAGACAGAGAACTTCACCTAAATCTCCAGTGTATATCCATGGACCTCAGGCCTCTTTCTGATAAACATGCTTCAGCTATGTTTCCTCCTTTTCACCCACACATGTTTACTGTTGTCATTTACTTTGCAACAAATGATGCTGGGGACAATTCTTGCATGCGGAGGCTCCTGGAAGACATGGTCCTGGGCTTTCACCATTCAGTTCCTGGGAATCAGGACCACTACTGCCATAGCCTCCCGGAACGAGGAGATACTGGGGACAACACTGTGATCCCTGGCCAGTGACGGGTTGTGAATCCCAAACGGGCTGGAGATTATTAACAGGAAGTAGAATCAGGGGGATGGAGGGTAGCTGTACTTGGGGTGAGCATAGCATAATGTGCAGACTGGTCAGATCACTAAGTTATACACATGAAACTAATATAGCACTGTGTGTCAATGGTACTTAAAAAGAAAAGAGAAAGAAAGAAAAGAAAAAGGTAGAGTCAGAACAGCCATTGAAGAAAACATTTTTCTTGAATTTTCTCTCAGAGTAGCCCCAAAAAAGAAGGGGCCTGTCTATTCCAAGGGTTTCAAGGAAAGGATTTCCCCCAGCCATATTTAAACAAATAAATCAGGAACTTCGTTTTCAAATTTTGGTTAATAAAGGACCAGAGAACCTCCTACATCCGTTCCATTTGATAATCACCTCCCCTTGATAACACAGTACATACCTTTTGTGTCTTTCAGAAATTAAAACCTTTATTTGTGCAGTCTAAAACAAACCTGGTAACAGGTTCTACATCTTCTGGAAGTGATCATACGCCTTTGGTAGGTAGATTATTTTTTCGCTATTGAACACTGAATTGGTTGCTACTCTCCATCTTCAGTAATGAAACTTCTTGCTTTGCCTGCAGATGGACAAAGACATGGATATAGTCAGTGACCAGATATTTTTTTCCCCTTTATCTAAAGGTAAGGATCTTTATTGTTGGAAGAAATGGTTCACACACAGAATGGGTGCTTGGTCTAGATTGACAGCTCCTTCCTTTTGTTATCCTGAGGCATTTGGAATTCTGGATGAATGCATGGCTTTTTTTCCTTTTTCAGCCAGTTTATAAAACCAATACATAGATATGTTGAATCCAAGAACGTTAATATGCATTTCTGATTATGGGTCACTGCTAATTGAAAGGCTAGACTGCTTCAACAGAGAGAAACCTTTGTTCTGGGTTTCCATGCAACAGAGAAGCTTTTTCTGCACTGCTTACATTATAGGTAGTATTTTTCTGGAAACTTTTAAAGGTATCAACAGTTAAATAAGTGTAGAGAAATAAGATTAGATCTGTTGAGTTGTTGGAAATTCTAACCTAGGCAGTAAGTGATTTCTAAAACACTGTAATGTATTAGAAGAAGAGAGAGTCTTATGATTTATCATCAAAATCTAGATGGTTGGGGCCCCTGGGTGGCTCAGTGGGTTAAAGCCTCTGCCTTCGGCTCAGGTCATGATCTCAGGGTCCTGGGATCTAGCCTTGCATCGGGCTTTCTACTCAGCAGGAAGCCTGCTTCCCCCTCTCTCTCTGCCTGCCTCTCTGCCTACTTGTGATCTCTGTCTGTCAAATAAATAAATAAAACCTTTAAAAAATATATCTAGATGGTTGAATTTGGAACCTATGTTTGGGCTGACATTTTAATGAGAGAGTTTAATTAGCAGTAGCATTCCATACTCCAAAAGATTCAGTGGAGGGTTTTGCATCCAGAATTGATTTTCAACATCTGAGCAAACCATTTTCAAAGGTCCAAACTAGGACAGATGAAACTTGATGGTCACCTGAGGTACAGCCCCCCCACCCCAGCCACCAAAACAAGCGTCACTCCCTTTCCTCCGCCCTGAAAATGCCAAAGATGGTAATTTCTACCCTGTCTACTGAAAATCCTATAGTTCATTAGTCTGCTCCTTCCCCTTATGAAATAAAAGCAAATGTAAATGCTTTTTCATGATCCATAATCTTGCAGTCCCCACAAAGCCCTATCTGGGGGGCTTTGTTAATCTGTTAACGTTAATCTGCTTTGTAGAGGAGATGTCTGTGACCGTGGTCACACCCAGCGCCTCTGGGCAAAACCCTGAAATTTCTTTTACTAAATCTCTGATACAACTTCAACATACCATGTTGTTCCCTAGAAAGGCTAGTGCTGGGCTGGGGGGTGGGTGTGTTGCAGGGGAATAATACAGTGAACAAAAGTTTCTGGTTAAGTTGATTTTAGTTAATTCAAAATTTACTAGGAATAAATTTTCTGTTTTTAATGAAGAGAAATGAATATATGAATGCCCAGAGAAAAGCCGAATTACATATGTGCTAATTCGGGGAGTAAGGGAATCTTATGAACCCATGAGTTATGGCTACTGGATGGGTTACACACTAGACATTCAAAGGGCCGAATCATCTTCATGAAACAAGTCACCCCAATTTCCCCAACTTTATCAGATACCCCACATGCTTGAGTATGCCCTTGTGGCCCCTAGGAAATAGTTTAATTCATTATTAGTATTTTCAAGCACTAATTCATAAATACATTATTAAAGAGGCATTTGGCCACGAGGTTAGTGTGTACCTGATTTATAGACAAATATCTATTCTTTCTGTAGCATGAGGGTTTACTATGATCACTATGGTGATGGACCCCAAATCGAACTCTTTAAAGTCACCATTGTTTTGGGTTCCATTTTTTAGGATATGTAAATAGAACATTAATATTTTAAGTACTTCCTGAAGAGCCTCTCTGCTAACAGGATCCTTAGTGTTGTCTCAAAGAATATAAGAGAGGTTGTTCTCTCTCTCACACTACGAGATTCTTCTGCAACTCACGTATGGAGAACATTTAGTGGATGTAGGCACTACTGAAAATGTCTTCCATGTTTTAGACTTAATCGTCACAAAACCCACGGGGGCTGGCGCTCTTGTTTTTGCCCAATCTGCGGAGGAGACAGTTGGATACAGAGAGGGTTAGTGGGCTATGAGGGTAAAACCATAAACAGGTAACACAGCAGAGTTCAAGCCCAGACAGTGTGGTCCCAGAGCCCTGGCCAGTCACCACTGCATTATGTTGGCTTGCAGCCAAGACTCATGCATGGCATATGGCCCCATTCTCAACCACACGCAAGGAAAGGGAAAATACAGGACATAACAGAGAGGTTGTGGAGGTTGGCAGACTTCGGTTCCTATCCCAGCTCTACCCACATACTGATATTATCTCTCATGTCCGTCCGCGGGGGAAATGGAGATGGTGACCCCACCTCCTAGCTTTGTGAGGAGCATTACGTGAGATGTATGTTATATGCCTAGCTAACCCCTGTTTCCTCTGAGCTATTGATTCTATTACCCCCAAGTCCCCACAGTAAAGCCCGCAGACCCACCTTTTAGCCGACACCACACACACGGGCCATAATGTCCTCAGCAGTAGGAGAGTCTAGTGATTTAAAAGAACCGGTGTCTCCTCTGGTTCTCCAGTAATTATTTTTCTACCCACATATGTAGAAGAATAAATTGATCATTTGTATCAAAATACGCAATAGGTATTTTGAAAACAGTGAAATAAAAGGTAAAATATCGTCTTCAAACAATGTCCTTTCAGGGGATACATCTTTTCTTAGCAGACTAAAAATGACTTTTTGTTATTTCAAGCTTGAATCCAAAAATTTCAGAAGAGAACAACAAGGAGTCACTCATGCAATGTGGAAAAAGAGATAAATAGCTAAAAAGAGAGAGAGAGATAAATATACCCTTGTTACTATAAAGGAATAAAAAATGAGGTATGGTACTATTTCAAAGCAGTTTTGACACAGTAGTAATGATCCCAAGAGAGCCCAGGTAACATTATTAATTTGTTTGCTACTTAACTGTGATAAAATTTGGGATCTGAGCTGCCCATTGTGTGCGGGGCACTGACATAGATTTTATGTACTCAAGAAGACCTTTCTCACAGTCCAGTAATTAGGTGCTATTGACATTGTAATCTTTGGAAATGTTCTTAATGAGCCTCAAAGACAGAAACCTCATAGATAAAACCTCAAAGTAACACTGACCCTTTAAGTAGCTTGTCAGTAAGAGAAAGCTCAAACAGAAGTATCTGAAGAGCAGGAGAAACCCAAATTTAAACCTAGATTACATTGTTTTGTTCATTCTCTGAGCTGTTGTGGGGAAGACACATCGAACAGGTGATTTGTAAGGCTTTTAAAAATAGTGGAACAATCGGAACATATTTGACATAAGTCCAAAACCTTTCTTTGCACCCTTTGAAGCTCTGGACTTGAAAAGTAATTTTTTTCTACATGTGTTTTCCACCAACTTGTAAACATAAGTACAGAGAGTGAGTTCAGTGGTCCCTGTTTCTAACACAAAAATAATTTTAAAAAACACATAAGAAATTGGAACTTAGATAAAAGATAAAATGCAGAAGAAATATCAGGCATAGGGTTAGCATCATTTTATATATCATTTCTAGATTTTCACTGTAATTAATGTAATTTAATGATTTTTCAAATTCATATTCAAATGTGTATTTTATAATATTATTACATGCACTGCATATATCCATAAATAACATCATTTAGCATGTAATTGATCACTATTAAAAATGTTAGAAGAAAGAATTAATCCATAAATATGAGTAAGTACCAGGACTAAGCTGATTTACTAAATATATTAAGGAGTCTGTAGTGTTGATAATATCACTGCTCCCAATTTCTCTACTATTTCCCTATTGTCACCAATTACCTATTATTCAAATGGTGTATCTCTAAGTTACTATATGGCATCCTTGTCTTTGAGATTTGGGCTGATTCCCAACCTATCCTTGGGAAATTTTCTTGCTCTTTATACCTATTTCTAGAGATAATTTCTCCTCAAACCATGTGATTTAGGAGATTAGATGGTAATGAAAGCCTAGGGTATCAGCAGCGCATCCCTTAAAACACCTTTCCAAATACCGTGAATTCTCAGTAACATAGAAAAGAGTCAAGATGAACAGTTGGGTTAGAGAATTAATCACAAAAATCAGAGGTTTGGTCTAGTGATACTTTTAAGTATTTGTGGGCAATGTTTCATTTAATAAATGCAACTAAACACATTCCTAATTGTGCCCCGGACTGGTACTGAGAGCTCTTCAAAGCATAAAGCAGGAGACAAGACTGGTTTCTGGTGTCCATTGTTATTCACGTGTTGGACCACGGGAGGAGACCAGCAGCCTCTCGGGAACCCCTGACCAGTAATTTTGTCCACGCCTTAGCTGCTTGGTTGCTGCCCTGTTAGTTAAGGGGTCTTATGAACCATACAAGCCGTTATGATGATAACAAAATACTGAGAAAGGGTTTCATTAGTGCAGACACGGTAGGTATTAATTTTTTAAATTTAGGAATGGTTCTGTTACAGAAATCACAAAATGTTACAACTTATTGTAACATGTATCTATATAACATATAATCTATACATGTAACATGTATAGATTCATGCAAATTTGTGGGCATATCACATGCACACTTACTGAGCTAGAAATGACACCTTGGAGTGAGAAAGGTACCACTTTGAAAGGTTACTTTCAACTGGAGGAACCCCAAGTTTGAAAACTGAGGGAATCAATAAGATTAGGAAGGTGGGTATTTGCATCAGTGTGTAGAAATATCAGGGAGGGGCGCTGTTGGTTGAGCATCTGTTGATCCCAGGGTCCCATATAGGTCCCATATAGGGCTCCTTGCTCAGCAGGGAGTCTGCTTCTCCCTTACCCGAAGCCCCTCCTCCTGGCTTGCGCTCTGTCAGTGCTGGCTGTCTCTCTCTCAAATGAATAAATAAAATCTTAAAAAGAAAAAGCAGTGGACTCCAGTCCTCAGCTAATTACGTTCCTGGTTAGGACGACTTCTTTCATGCAGTTTTCTCATCTTAAAAGAAACAAGCACATAGAAAAAAGTAGGTCATAGGGAGAAGAGTGTTGTCTGCTATTAATTTCCACACAATGTGAGAGGTGACCAAAAAAATGATAAAATAATTTTATTATTTTTGTTTCCCTATAGTAAGAACAAATTGAGGAAAGCCTTAATTTCTTCATAGACATATCTAATATAGAAACTATTTTAAGTTTTACTTTATCATATTTCAAATATTACAGATATAGAAAACATAAAATTGCACTACATCTGGCTGTTAGACTTGGCCATGCTTGATTTATAAAAGAAATAAAACAATGAAGATTGAGTTGAAGCTCCCTCTAACTATTCCCCTCCTTCCTTCCCTTCCCAGATATTACCACCGCCCTGATTTTGTAAATTTTATATTTCTGCATGTGCATGTGCGCACGCACACACACACACGTATAATGTCATTTGGCATGTTTTCAAGGATTATATAAATGATAGTACAATGTGTAGTTTCTTTTTCCCTCATGAACGTTAGGTTTTTAAAATCTAATTACGGTACTTCGCTATATCTTGAGTTCATTTATTTTACCCGTTTTTAATATATTCCATTGTATGCTATCCTACAATATATTCATTCTCCTACAGATGGGAATTTAGAAGATTTTCAACTTGTTGCCATTGTAAACACCACTGCTAGAAACATCCCTGTACATTTTCATAGTCAAACGAGGGAGAGTTTCACTCAATAAATTCCTAGAAATGGAATTGCTGAATTGAAGCGTATATACCTCTTTAACTTTACTAGATGCTGTCAAACTGTGCTCCTAAGCAGTTATGTTAATTTAGATTCCTACAAATAGTTTATGGATTTGCATTGTCTCATATTCTTACTAACACTTGAGGTTCCCATACTTTTTAATTTTTGCTGATCTAATGGGTGTGAAGTTATCTCCCATTTTTTAATTTGAAATTCCCTGATAACGATTGAGAATAATTTTTTTTTGTGTGTATTAACCATTTTGGCTTCCTCTTCTGTGAATTGCTTGGTTTTAGTGGTTAACCATTTTTATATTATTTCATGGTTTTTCCTTTTCTGATTGATTAGTAGAAGTCTTTATAAATTCAGAATATTAGCCCTTTGTCAGTTACATGTTTCACAAGTATCTAGTCACTGGCTGTAGCATGTCTTTCAACTTTGTTTTTGATGTCTATTGTCAAAGCAAAGTTTTTAAAGTTTTATTTAGTTTTGTTTTTCAGTCTTTTAATTTAATTTATGAATTTTTCTTTATTATCTATTTTAGAAAATTTTTCTTACTCTCAATTTATAAAGCTAACCCTACATTGTCTTCTAAAAATATTACAAAATTTTTCATGTGTCTGTTAGCCATTTGTATGTCTTCTTCAGAGAAGTGTCTGTTCATGTCATCCGCCCATTTTTTGACGTGATTATTTGTTTTCTGTGGGGGTATTTACCCCAAAGATACAGATGTAGTGAAAAGAAGGGCCCTATGTAGCCCAGTATTGATAGCAGCAATGTCTGTGATACCCAAATTGTGGAAGGAGCCAAGATAACCTTTAAGAGACAAATGGATCAAGAAGATGTCCCTATATACAACAAAATATTACTCAGCCAGGGTGCCTGGGAGGCTCAGTTGTTAAGCATCTGTCTTTGGCTCAGGTCATGATCCCAGGGTCCTGGGATCGAGCCCCACATCGGGCTCCCTCCTCGGTGGGAAGCCTGCTTCTCCCTCTTCCACTCCCCCTGCTGTATTTGCTGTGTTCCCTCTCTTGCTGTGTCTTTTTCTGTCAAATAAATAAAATCTTTTAAAAATATATTACTTAGCCATCAGAAAGGATAAGTACTCAACATTTGTATCAACATGGGTGGAACTGGAGGAGATTATGCTGAGTGAAATAAGTCAAACAAAGAAAGACAATTATCACATGGTTTCACTTATTTGTGGAACTTAAGGAATAGCATGGAAGACATTAAGAGAAGGAAAGAGAAAATGAAAGGGGGGAATCATAGGGGGAGATGAACCATGAGGGACTATGGACTCCGGGAATCAAACTGAGGGCTTTAGAGGGGAGGGGGCGGGGGATAGGTGAGCCTGGGGTTGGGTAGTAAGAAGGGCACATATTGCATGGAGCACAAACAATGAATCATGGAACACTACATCAAAAACTAATGATGTATGGTGGCTAACATAGCATAATAAAAAGAAAGTATAAAAAATAAAATAAAGATATTATCAATTTGATTTTTATACTTGGGTGCTTCAAAGAAGCAGAATTTATTTGTGTAGATGGAATGATTTTGGAGTCCAGCTTTTTTGTTGCAACAGAATAGCAGATTACCCTATCACCACCATCTGCCTCCCTAACCTTGTGATTTGGAATGCCGCATCTAAATGTTTATCACTGTTGAGTATGGGATTCTGTATTTTCATCTTGTTTCCAACAAATTTCCTGAACTCTACTGATACTAATAGCTTGTCTGAAAGTCTCATCACTTAGATAATCACATCATCTATAATTTTAAAAATTTCTGTCTTCTAATCTATATACCACTTATTTTTTCTTTTCTTATTGCACTGGCTAGGATTGTCACTATGACATTGAATAGAGCAGTCGGTGGTACTCTCCTCTTGTTTCTCACTTCATAGGACAAATTCTGAAGTGGCACTATTACAATACCATTAACTATATTCTCAGTGCTGTACTTTTTATCTCTGTGACTTACTGTTTCCATAACTGGAAGCCTGGTTCTCTCACTTCCCTTTACTCATTTTGTCCATTTCCCCACTTCCTTCCCCTCTGGCAACCATCAGTTTTGTTCTCTGTATTTATAGGATGGTTCGCTTTTGTCTGTTTCTTCCTTAATTTGGTTTTCAGATTCCACATGTAAGTGAAATCATATTTATCTTTCTCTGCCTGCCTTATTTCGCTTAGCAAAATGCCTTCTAGTTCCATCCATGTTGTCACAAATGGAAAGATCTCATTCTTTTTTATGATTGAGTGATATTCCAGCATATATATATATGCTGGAATATATATATATATATATATATATCACATTTTTAAAAAGATTTTATTTATTTATCTGACAGAGAGATAGCGAGAGAGGGAGCACAAGCAGAGGCAGTGGGAGAGGGAGAAGCAGGTTCCCCATGGTGTAGGAAGCTCAACACAGGGTTCCATCCCAGGACCCCATGATCGTGACCTGAGTAGAAGGCAGATGCTTAACCAACTAATCAATCGGGTGTCCTTATTTATTTACAAGCAAACCCAGTCTTGTGATCATGGCGGTCTCGGGTTCTCAAGAGCAGCAAAAGAGAGCAAGTTCCAATGCATGGGGCTATGTAAGTCTCTATTGGCACCATAGTTGCTCCTGTCCCATTAGTCAAAGCAAATGGGATGACAAAGACCAGAGTCAATGTCAGGGAACTGCAAAGACCATGGCAAAGGCCATGGACAGACAGGGAGCCATACTGCTTACCTTTCTGGTTTTCACCTTCTCTTTGATGCTTCATCCATTAATCCACTGCACAGATGTTATGAACACCCACCATAAGCAAAGCCCTGGGCTAGGCACTCAGAATGCAGCATCTCCTTAGTGTTTGGAATTTGTACTCTAAGACCAACATTGAAAGACTAGGACATACAATAAAAGAAATACCAGGAGTTAAGGCTGCTTCGCTAGGTAGGCTGGTCCTGAGAACACCTCTCTGCGCTCCTTAGCATATCACAGAAATTGCTACCTCGTTACTCAGAATTTTCTACTTATAGCTTTCCCCCAACAAAAGGAGGAGTAAGGCCTGGAGGAAGTTGATCAAAAGACACAAACTCCACTTATGAGATAAAAAACCACTGGGGATGTAATGAACAGAATGACCGCAGTTAACACCACTGTGCCCTATATTTGAAAGCTGTTAAGAGAGTAGATCTTAAAAGTTCTCATCACAAGGAGAAGAACTTTGAAAAAAAAAAAAAAAACTCTACGAGGTGATGGATATTAGCTAAATTTACTGTGGTACTCATTTTTACGATATATCTAAGTCAAGTCCCAATGCCATCCACCATAAACTTACATGGTGCCATCTGTCAATTACAGCCCAAAAATTCTGGGGGGAAAGGATAACCCAAAGCCAGACCCATGATGTAAAATCTTTTTAGTGGGTAGATTTAAAAACTATCATTGAAGATTTACTAAATTTCCTTGGTAACCTCTAAATTTAAGCAGGAAATTGTGTAAAAACAGCATTTCCACAAAAGACCCAAACTCCGGAGGTGGGAGAGAAAAACAGTTAACATTTTCATCCTTAGGCTCCCAGCTGTGTCGCCCGTTCATGGGAATAAATAGCTGTTTGGAACCTCAGATTCCTACTTGCTCAAATTACATAGACCAAAAGTCCAAATGAAAACTACTTTAAAAATAACCACCTAAAGCTGCCCTATTACAACTATTTATTTTTCTCTAGGATTAGGACAGATTGCATGGGCAGCCTAGTCTTTCATAAAGAGGGGGGTGGGGAACAGAGTTGGGTCTTCATTTTCTCACAAAAGGCACAATGGCCAGCGCATCTGTGAACATTGCATAATTTGTTATGTTCTACAAAGAGGTGGGTTTTTGTTATACACATACCAAAGCTATTTGGTACTGTTGCACCAATGATCTCTATTCAGGTCCAGAAAAGAAATTGGCCTCCGAAGAGTGAAAGGAGAGTAAATTTTTCTTTAAAAATTAGATACAGATTATCACTTCCAAATGCAGGAGGGAATTTTACAAGGGACGGTGCACTGATTAGCTTTCCAATGGACATCCAGTCCTTTATGAAACACATACTAGCGGTGGTCAACTGTGACCAATGTGGTTGATTACTCTCCAAAAGAGCTGAACTGAGATTACCCATCTAATCTAATTGAGAAATGTTGGGTGAACTTGAACTGTTTCATGGACATGAATGACCAGAGAATTTATTTGATAAGACATTAAAAGCTGAATATGGTAGCTATCTCTTTGATGGTTTGATACAGTCATTCCTTTAGCTCATTTGCATGTCTTTCATATTTTTTTTGTGAGTTCTCTTCTGGTGATTACACGAGCAGCCTAAATGAGAAAGAGGAAGAAACGTTTCTGTGCAACCTCATTATGAAAGAATTAGAAAGCTTACCTGGCGTCTTTATTTGGCTTTACGCTTTAAAAAGTGACTCCAGCTTTTAAGAACAGTAATTAAATTGTGGAAAACTTAATAAATCCATGGGTAGCTCATGTGATATCCCTAAATGTTTCTTAAATATCGTCTCCTGATTGTATTCATTAAGATAAAAAAAGATGTCAGGAAGCTGGCCTGTTATTTACCAACCTCCTTTGCGTTTTGTTGTGCAAAACTGGGGCAGGGGGAACGACTGTTAGGGACATCGCAGTGAAACATTTATGGTAACTTTATCGATGTATGGCACACAGGTGGCATTAGATAATAAAACACTTTCTCTTCATATACCTGCTAAATTTAAGATAAATTTTGCTGTGTTCTCAATGACTTACGGTATAAGTTGGACATGCGCATTTTTTTTTTTTTTTTACTGTATTTAAATAGGACATTTTAAAAACTCCTCATGGCAACTCAAAGATAGAAACTCGGAGTATAAATTACAAAATCGCACTTCACGTTACTAGTGACTCTTTAAATGGAATTTTTCATTGAAACTTTGTCATTAAAATAAGAAGGCCTTTTGGCTGTGCCCATACAAGCATAAGAAATTGTATATGTTTGTGATACTGAATGACTCTTGCCCATATGCTGCACTGCAAAGCTACATGAATGAGGCATTTACCAAATCAGGCCCACCACATTAAACAGAAAAACAATCTTTATTCATGGTAACTTATCAGTTTCAATTAATCAACCTTAACAATGGAAATTCTGATGTGTTCAAGCAACTTGAAAGCAATAGGTCATCTCCAGGGCAGCCATGTTGTGTCTTTGTGCCCAAGGTTTCAAACAAAGCAACATCTCCAATAAATATACATACATATACATACATACATGTGCATATATATACATACCAATGGGTGTCTACAGCTATGCCGAGTTATGCCCATAAGCATGTATGTGTATTGCCTATGATTTTTATCATAGTAAATGTCATTGTTTTCCTTCAAAGTATGACTTTTTTGAGCTCTGCAAGTTTAAACAAAAGGAAAGAAATTTCCATTGGATGACCATCCTTTCAGTTTCTGTGCTGCTATGTGAATAGCATTGTGCAAACCATTCCAATGGTTTTGAAAAGGGGTAACCATTGGTTTGATTTGGTTACACGGTTTAGTAAAGAGCTCCCTCCCACTGTCTTAGGGTCTGTGAAAGGTCTGTGACCTGTTTAGAACTGCCAAGTGAAATGTCATGTCGCCCCTCCCAAATGGGAGTATCTGCATTCATTTGATCAGTATAAAAAATGATTGGGGATGGCGAGATCAGTGCTTTTGAATTGCAATTTATAGCAGTTTACAAAAATGCACATTGTTGGAAAAGAAAACATGGAAGTGTTTCTTTCTAAATTGCATTACCTGTGAAATGTCATTAGTCTTTTAAGGATATTTACATCCCTTTTTTTGATTATTTAGGAGACTTATTCCAACTGAAGAAAATCACAATTTTATTCCATTATGATTTTTAAACGTGTCTTTTGGTTTTGATGGCAGCATTTAAAGAAAAGAGCGTTTCTGAGCTCTTAGGATAAATGCCATTCGTTGTCAGTTCCATTTATTAATTCTCCCGAGATAGTCTTTGCATTTGTGGACGTTTCCTGATTACCTTTCCCAGGTTACAGAGGAGATCCGTTTGTTGGCAAATGTCTTGTCTGCTGATTTCCAGTAGTGAGTCTGAAGCTCTGGGCGTACTCACTCTACCAGGTGTCCATTACTCCTTCAATGGTATCCTAGGTAGATATCTTTGCCAGATGAATACTTTCTGAATTATGGCGCCCCTAGATTCATCTACATGTATGCCCAGTTTCAGCAAAGGAAATGTTATTTCTTTTTATTAAATGTGAAAAAAGAATATACGAACTTTAACCAAAAGGTTAAGGTAGGCTGTTCAAGTTCACAGAGCCTTACAGCAGCCACTTGAGTCTCGGGGGTGCAGAAAACACCTTCTATACATCCCTAGGAATCTTGAAAGTTCCATCTCTTCGCCTTAGGCAAGTGGGTGGAATTGGAGGTTATTTTGAAGAATTCTGCTTTTCCTCTGAAAAGTTACCTTGGGAAAAGGGCCTCAGAATTTCTGCGGCTGATACTTGACTCAAAAAAGGAAAGGCCCTGTTTCAGAAAAGACTTGACCCAGATAGACTCCCTAGCACTCCACTTTGAACCTCCCAACCATTGAAAGGCGAGGTTGTCACGTTTTTATCTTTGTTCATGTTAAGCCCTGGAATGACAGCCCGTCTCTGTGTCCCCCTCTCCCACTGCCCCTGCTCTAAGTGTCCACATTGACACCTACCGGTGACCACAGGCTGCAATTCTTTGTTGCCTTGTCCACGCTCCCAGCTTTCACTGGGATTAGCTCGGGGGCCTTTGTTCCCCTTCAAAGCGGGAACATCACATCCCATGTTGTGGCTTTCCTGTCTCAGACCCCCAACGCTTTCCTCACAATTTACACACCAGGTAAATGTCCCTCCCTACAGAGCAGAGAGCCCAGCCCGAGTTGGGGAGGGGGGAACCTCCCTTCTCCCCAATTTCAGAACCCCTCCCTGACAATAGGGTTTCCTTTCCTTCCTTCTCAGGCAGAGTTTCTTTTCCTAGGGAGGAAAACAGAACATGCAAATGGGAGTTTAAATCTTAGATCCTTGGGCCCAAGCACAAGACAAACCCTGCCTTTAAAAATTCTCTTATAATTGCTCCTAATTCTAGGAAAGGGACCCTCAGCAGAAGGTCATTTACTGGCCTTGGTCACAGGCTCCTAAGACCATTTCCACAGTCTAGGGCAGCAGGAAAACCGTCTCAGAGGAAAACTTGGCTGACACAAGCTGTTTTGAAGGCCAGGGAGCCACCTGACCGCCTGACCTCCCCTTCCACCACCCCCACCCCCTCCTTCAGATCACTGAAGGGGCCCCCAGCTGGGAAGACCCACTATGCACGATGCAAAGACCTCTGCGTGAGGAGTGGGAAGTGGTTTGTGTACAGCAAGTAAAACAAAATTCACATCTATTCGTTTTGCCACATTTTTAGGGAGGTTGTCAGACACGCCTGAGGAAGAGCCTTTGGAGAAGCCCTTGATACCCCAGAACACCCCAGTGAACGATATGGACGCTGCTGAGTAAGGGGACCCGGCCCTGGGCTGCACCGAGCAGGACCACAGAGCGGGCCCTCCCGCTCCCAGCGGAAGGCCTGCTTCCCGGACGCGTGATACTACCTCCCCGCGTTTCTAACATCGCCATTCCGTCTCCCCGGAGAATACAGACTCACTCGCGAGGTGTGCCCACTGGGAGCACCTTTCCAAGCTCCTCATCTCTTTGCTCATGCTGGGTGAGCCAGCGGGACACACACGGACTCCGAGGGGCTGCAAATCCCCGGGGGCGCTTTCCTGGGCTCAGCAGTTTGCCCCCAAAGCCTTAGGGTGGGGAGGGACAGACTTCAATTAAAAAGTGTGGGGCACTAAACTTCCACTCCTCCTCTTCTCCATCCCGTGCGTCTCTAACACAAAGGCAAGCTGATTTGCTGCCTCCTGGCCCACCAACTCACCTCCATGAAGGGAAGCCTTAACGCCTGCTCCAAGGGGATTTTAAAGTTCCTCTAGCACGGTCCCCTCTTATTTTAGGTCGGTCCTGGGCTCTTAGCCTTCTCTTAAAAGCTGTTAACAATTCTTCGGGAAGGGGGAAACCCCTTGGAGTTCTGCTTCCCTGTAAGTATCGGGGCCAAGATTCACGCACGTACTGTTCTTTCCAGAATGTCAGGTACCGTTGGCTGAAAGGCCAGTTTGCTTTCTCACGTGCGCCCTGTCCAGCCATGTCCTTTCGGTTCCCCTAACTACAAGTTAGGCCCTGGCTGCAGCCGCGGTTTCAAGAAACGCAGACTCTGGAGGGCACATTTCTAAAGCGATTTATTAAGTCTCAAGAAATACATTTACGATAGCTGTCCCATAAAGCTGACCTACTCCGGTGTGAAACAACGCTGGAGAGGCGATTTATTTGTGCGTAAAAGGCACCAGCTTTAACCAGAGAGAGACGCGTTAGGTTCAGCGCAAGTACATGGGGTGGCGTGGCGCTGGAGAGCATTATTCGAGCTTCGTCTACTGTGCACTATACGCCACCGTCTCCAAAGGAGTGTTGCCCTAGAAACTTGTTTTAAATCTGCTGCTATATATCAACACCTCGTTTTAGCAGTCCTTGGCTGAATTACAGTTACACAGTTTGGCGCTTCTTTCAAATTTCCTCCCATCAGTTTGGCTAAAGAAAGGAATTTTTCTCCTTTAGAAATGAATTGGCTTAATTAGTAAGTAGATTAATGGCAATTGCTGGTGAGTTGGTTTCCAGCAGAGTTTCACCAGAGAGGGTTAATCGGAGTCAGGTCTGGAATCTTTCCCAGAACTGGCTGCCAGCCATTTCCACCAACCAATCAACCCCACGAGAAACGGGGGGAAATGAAATAGAATTTATATTCTCTGTACTATTAGCCTGGACAGAAATTCCTTGGAAGCAGCCTCCTCCTTGGGTGCATCACAGACGGTTTCATTTCAAAAATTTAACAGGAAACTTGAAGGGTTTCACCTTCCAGATATATCCTAGTACCAAAGCGGAATTTCGAATGGCACAGGCAGTGTACTTCCCAGAATGTGGAAGGCGCATTGGAAACGCCTGAGGCTCTTAGTCAGTTTCAGGTTTACATAAATTGCTAAAACCTCCGAAGTTCAATACTAATCTGTTATCCACCAGAAGCCTTTAAAAAGTTCAGTTGTATGTTTTGCAGTCTTTTCACTTATTTTTTCCATAGCAATAAAAATGCATTCATAGTTTAACTTGCAGCTGCATTTGTCTTGCAAAAAAAAAAAAAAAAAAAAATCCCTGCTGAGAAATGCATATAATAGGAAAAACAGATCGGCTGGACAGCAGTGTAATTAATGCCAGAAAGGGCTGAGGCCGGTTTCATAGTTTGTCTTTTGAGGATATCAAGACGAGACCTGGTGAAAAATGACGCATGCTTTAGCATTTCAGAAAGCTGGCAACTGGCAACGCTTTTCCTTTTTTCTTTGACTTTCTGCCTCGGAACAAAGAGGTCGGCAGAACTAGCTAGGTTGTAATGAGTTCTATGTCCCTAGCACATTAAGTGCATCATGGAAACATATTGTATCGAAATAGTTTGGAGGAGAATACCAGGGATGAAAGAGAATGGGTGCTTTGATCAGCTCCCTGGGGTCCTGAGTGCGCACAGACTGACTTGCAAGGAGTTATTCAGCTCCAGCTAGACACACTTACAACACCATTCAAAGAAATTTGCATATCTGTAATTTATCACATTGGTCCAGAACATTTTTGCAAGGTAAATAAAAGTTGGCTGAATAAAAAAAAATCAATCATCGCAGATATAGAAGAAACTGTGAAGCCAGTGTTTCCATTAAAAACATAAATAAATATGTCCATAAAACATGACGATTTAGTGGCGGACTTTATTTTAAAGCGTCCTTAGAGCAACAGGTTGTGTGCTGACAAAGACCAGAGTGGCCACAGGGTTTTTGCGCTTCTACTTTAGGGAAGGGTATTTGCAGCTTCGACTAGAATAAAGGCAGAAAGCTGAATGAGATGCGTGTGGCTCTAACCAGCCCGCGACATGCAGAGAAAAATTAGTATACACTTGGAGGAGATGTGAAAGATGGCTTAATCTCTTTGGCGTCTGCAAGAGCTAAGGTTAAATCTCATTTCTTCTCCTCTTGATTTCATTGCCAAGCCCTGGTTGCTGAATTCAGAAGCTCAAGAGGATGAAACGTCCCCACCTCGGTCAAGAGGAAAACTTGCTTTCGAATGCTCCATGAGAACAAGTGAAAATTTAACAGGCAGGCATTGTTCTGAGTTTTTAAACAACCCAGTTAAACAGCAAACAAGAATCTTCAACTTGACCTTGGAAAAGGCTGGTGTGCCTGTAGATCATCTATCAAACAACTCTGGATGACAATGATATATTTCTAAGTATTGTCAGATGAAAAGATTGATAAATTTGCCGCTGCAAAGAGAGAACTTTGGAAACAGGCAACAGGCAGCTCAGAGGGCTGCCTCCACCGCCTTCCTCCTCTATCCTGGCCACCCCAGCCCACCCCTCTACCCTCGGCCTTGGGGCCAGCTCAGTAGAAGAGGGCCAGTAAATCAGCACTGTAATATTTCTTAAGGGGCACGGAAAAGCTGTGAACAGTACCACTCATATTAAACGCAATATTTCTTTGCTTTCGTGGGGAACAAAAGTCATAGCAAGACGTCTTTATGGCTAATTCAGTCAAAGGCACATCTTGGTTCCCCCGCAGAAAGGTCAGTGTCGTTGTGTTTGGTCCACCGAGGGGGTGTTTTCACACTGAAAACTGAGCCAGCTGTCCCTGTCATACCCTCGCCATTGGGGAGCGCGCACTAGCCATGGTTATTAGGCACATTCTACACCTGCAAAATATACCGATTTCCAAGACTTTTCAAGACACCCCCCACCCCCGTTCTCATGCCCCCTCCTCTTTCGTCTACTAAACTTTGACAACACAATTCAAGCCCTGGATGAAAGCGTTGCAAGCAAGGGGAAAGCTGGGGAGGGGGCAGCTCAGCCAGCCTCTCCGGGTGACTATTGAGCAGCCATCGAAGAAATGAGGCGTCAAGTATGTTTTCAAAAGTATGGAAAAACTTCCAAATAAGTGCTTAAAGACATCCCACATTGGCTATTCCCAGAATGCTGATTTTAAACCCAAATACTTAATTTTATGCACCAGAACTGGGTGGGGGGTTAGAGCCAAGCGGCCCTCATTTAGAAGTGGCTCTTAAAAATTTCATTTGTGTTTAGCATGTCAGGACATAAAATTTTTCTGAGTTGCCCCGATGGAAGTCCACGTCTTTTTGAAAATCCAAATGCCAACAAACTGCTGCCATCCATTTCCCAAAGCTTGCCCAACTGGGTTTCATAAGAAAACTCCTTCTAGAAACATCTCCCAGCTAGCCTTATCACCAGAATCCAATTTCAAAGGCTTTCACTCTGAAGCTGGTTACCTAGCCCTTTGAAGGACGCTGGGCGGGCCAAACAAGAAAGGAGCCAAAGAGGCTTCTGTGCGATCGCTGCTAAGATGTCGGAAAACTAGAAATAATTTTTAAAAAATCACTTCCAGGGTGAGACTGCTCCCAGTGCCAGTTCGTCTGAGGCAGTGGTGCAAAAGCAACCAGCTTTCTCTAGGAGCGCTTGAAGGTGGGGGTGGGGGACTGAAGATTTCTATCTGGCTGCAAGGTTTGGGGGTGGGGGGCTGGTGAGGAGAAGAGAGACTTTAATTAGCCGGGGTGAGTCTCTAATCCCGATCTTTGTCTAGTCCTTCCTTCCAAATTACCAAGAGCTACGTAAGAAGTCCCCAGGGTGGGCCGAAGGCGGGCGTGCCCAGGACGCCTTGGGTTCCCGGGACTTTGGCCGAAGTGAAACACACTGGACGTGGGGAGGGTTTGCCTCTCCCTAGCAGGGAACCTGAGCGCTCTCCTGGCGCCTGGGGGCCTCCCCACGGCCCGCCACCATCAAGCAGAACGCCGGCGCCTTTCCAAAGCAAAGTCGGCGCAACAGGTTATTTGGAACAGGTGTCGAAGCCCCAGGGAGAGGGTTGGCGTGAAGCTGCGGAGATCAGCCAAGGGCCAAGACCCCCCCGCGAGTGGCAGGTTTAGGTCCCCAGGGGCCCCAAAGTAGGGGCGGGCTAGAAACCCGCGTCCCAGCCACTGTAGCTACGAGCGCTGGCGCCTCCGCCCTGACGCGAAACCGCCTCGCCACCGCCTGCGCCCCGGGCCATGGGGCCCTCTGCAGGCGGCCGCCCTCGGGCTTCCCGCCCAGCCAGGGGGCGTAGTTACCCCGGGCCTCCCCAAAGAAGCCTTGTGTCCTATCTCCTGCCCTCCTCCAGGCCGTTCGCCCCCCTCTCTGCTCGCCGCTTCCTGGAGCCCCTCTTGGAGACTTCCATGCGCAAAGATAGCCGAACTGCGGAGAGCCCGGCGCCGGGCAGCCACTTCCAGCCTCGAGGGAAGACGGACGGCACGCGAGCCCCGACTGCCCAGGGAGCAGGGGCTAGACGGGCCTCCGAGGACACTCGTCCGACTCCACCCCGGCTCTCCGGAACCCTGGGAACTCCGAGCAGCGGGCGGGGCGCATGCGCGCCTCCGGCCAGGGTCCCTCCCCAGCCCGCCGAGTTTGGGGAAAGTTTGGCGAGGTTTGCCTGGCCAGCGGCGGACGTCCCAAAGGTCGGGCTGCCCTGGGGAGGCGGCCAGGAGCCCCCCGGAGTTCCGGGAGCCGGCTCGGCGGGGGCCCGAGGGCTGAAAGGCGGCAGAAGGTGGGGAGAAGGAGGCCTTTTGTGTGTGGCACAGGAGAGTCACTTGCGCACAAACGCGGCAGCGCGCTCCGCCGCCGCCTCAGCCTCCTCGGCTGCACCTCCGCCTCCGGGGCGCTTCATTACAGCCGAGCCCTTCCCCCGCCTCCCCCCCGGCCTCTGCCTTTGTTCGGCTTGAAAGTAATGCTGTGAATTAAAAGAAATGACAATATTTTCTATCTGCTTGAAAGTCCAAGAGAAGAGCCCTTGAGCTTGGCAAAAATCAGGCAAATCATTCATCATGCCACCCCGCACCTGTGG
>NC_081562.1:126725848-126855835 GCF_022355385.1 Mustela nigripes
GGAGACTCTGAAATGATACGTTTGTTCTGCTTTTACGGCTGCAGTTTTTTTTTTTTTTAAGAATTGCTACACTAGAATGAATGGATTATGAGTAAATAAAAAGAAGCTGTCAGTCTCTTTGAAGGTTGTGTTTAAAGGGACTTGCCAAGTCAGGACAGAAGAGTGACAAGATAGAGACCCTGGTGTTTTACACGCTCAGCCCGGCTCTTCCGCTTCATCTGCACCGCACTAAAGGATGTGTTGAGTCATTGAATCACAAAAAAAAAAAAAAAAAGAAAAAAAAGTGGCACACAAAATAAAAGGTGCCACATCACAATGATTGCAGTGTTTTAACTGCGGAGTGCCCCATTACCCAACCCAGTTGAAACGCAGGTCTACACAGGCGAAGAATACGGTACAATACTTACATAAGTTATAATTAAGTTGAAGTCTGCCTAACATTTGACTTTCTAATGAGTGTAATGAGATTACATGCCTGATAGAAGCATTTGTGCCAAAGCAACTTTCATGTTTAATGGGGCTCTATTACAGGGCAAAATCGAATTATTTTCTCTCCTTCCCAAATTCTGTCTCCAGTGTGAAATCTCCATCTTTCAGGGGGGAGGGCCGGGAGAAGCTGCGAAGGCTGAAAGGGGTAAGAGTGTCCATGGCCAAGGGCCGCCTGGGAGCATCTCGACCCAGAATCTCCGCGTGTCTGGCCAGGCCGCGCTTCGGGGTCGGGCTCGCGGCCTCGCTTTAATTGCACTTGGACGAGGTCCATGGCACCCGCGGCGCGCGAGGAACCCCTCGGTGGGTCTGAAACTAGGTTAAAGCAATTAGCATGCTGCCGACATATTGTCCTGCGGCAGGGCCGTGGGTACCAGGGGAGATTCGCGACTGTACCTTGGCTAACCAAACCGCTGCCGCGGGGCGGCGGAGCGGCCTCTTGCCTGGGCCCGGCCCGCTCGGCGCGGGGGCCGTGACTCAGCTAGAAGGGGCGCGCCGGAAGCGCGCGCCGGGCCCCGGGGCCACAGTCGGGCAGCCTCGTAGGACACCAGCGGCAGCCCGGGTTTCCAGGCCTTCCCGGGGGAGCGTCCCGGACCGCGCCCTCGCGCCTCTCCCCATCGCTAGGGGGCGGCCCTGCTCCCTCCTCGCGAGACTCGCCTTCTTCCCAGGCTGCTTGCCAAGGAAGACGAGATTCTGTCGTAGACCAAACGAAGTCAATTTAAAAAATAACTCCGTTGCACAAGTGGCGAAACAGCGGCCGGGCTCCTTGCCTTACCGAGAGGACCCTGGATTTTGTTGGGAGGCATCCGAGGGGTCTCCCGGCCTCAGCACAGTCCTCTACCCCATCTCCTTTGAGAGGACTATTCTGAGACCCGCATACCTGATGCTGAAACTGGCAGAAGGGATGGGCCATAAGGCAAGCTCAAGAGCAGCCCTTTCTCTCCAACCCGTCCGTGGAAGCACGATGACCGCCCCCTCCTTCCCTTGACCAGCCCGGAAACTCTTCCCACTGCAACCAACTCACCTCAAACACTATGCTTAGAGAGGGTAGGGGTGACCTTGGATAAGTCAAATATTCGTCTCTGAGCCCTAGCTTTCCCTCTGAAAAATGGGAATAATAAATACACCATGACTTATTTGCCTCTATAGGGTGTTTGGAGGACAGGATAAAAATACAGGCCAAAGTTACTATTTAGGGCAGGGAATGGAGATGAAGGGCGCTCTTTGAGACGTGGGGCCTAACCCCCTAACCCACCCATTTTCACTTGATCTTAGCCAAAAGGCAGAGAAGCCATACCCACCCACTTTCAGATAAATCGAATTAAAATGTGGTTTCTTACTAGATAACTACATTTTGCACGTCTGGTTCAGTTATCTTTTACAGACTAAGATAATTCTTCTATTAAAAAAAAAAGCTATCCCCATCATGTAATAAGCAAAAAACTTTTAGAAAAAGGTGTAAATAGCATTTATTAACATCGCTTAGAAATAAACCATATCTGGCAATAAATTAGCATGACGTTTTCTGGCCAGAGTTCTTCCAACAACGCAGAGTTCTGCCAAAGGTGCCAGGGGAAATCATAGGCTATTGCATCGTTTTTAGAAAATCAGGATAAATTATATAAATTATATACTTAAAATGAGATCGTCTATTTCATTAACTCGACAGGATAATAAATAGATAAATAACAAACAGTTGATTGCCATTAGAAAAATGTGATTCTTAAATTACATTATAGATATTTACATGTACAATATGCACAGAGACATAATCAGATCCTCAGGAGGATCTGGGACTTCTCAGGACACAAACTCAAAGGGCGGTTCGTTTTCTATGTTGTTGAAGGAAGATTTGCTGTTGAGTTTTCTGGGGTCCTCTGGGGTCCACACTTTAGCTGTTCGGATAATATTTTGTTCTTTGAGTTGCTTTTCATCAGTCCATGAGAGGGAGTGTCCGGCAAGGGGAGGGAGGCCATAATCCGGGTCGCTGGGGGAAGGAGACCCTGAGGAGGTGATAAGAGAAAACAGACCGTGAACGTCCAACTCGATTCCCAGCGGTGTCTCCTCTGGTCCTTTAGGATCCTCCCCCTCCCCGGGCGCCTCCGCAGAACAGGCGTCTTAGATGACATTAGAACGAACCCTCTTCCTCGACCCCCCAGCCTCCCAGCGCCCCCTCCCCGGAATCCCGGGAGCTGCAAGTCAGTCGGGGACGCACGCCCTCCCTGCCGCGGTCAAGGGGCGGAAACAACCTGAGAAACGCCAACGCGTGTTCAAGGTCGCCAGTGCCCACGGACAGTCTATCCGTCCGTCAGTAGGCACCCAGCCCCTCCCGGACCTTCCCGTGCCCGTCCCCGTCTCCCTGAGCTGGACTGCGGACGCACTTACGGGTGCCCCTATGGCAGATGATAACCTTCTGGGCCTGGCTGCCCGGGCTGTCCCCGCCCAGGCGCCCGCCGCCGCCCGGCCCCCCGCCGCCGCCCGCGCCGCCGCCGCGCAGTGGCAGGTCGGCCTGCACCAGCTCGCTGAGGAAGTTGATGTAGCCGATGGCCAGGCGCAGCGTGTCCACCTTGGAGAGGCGCTTCTCGTAGGGCAGCGTGGGGATGTGCGAGCGCAGCCCTTCGAAGGCGTCGTTGATGGACTGCATGCGCCGCCGCTCGCGCACGTTGGCCGCCTGCCGCAGCTGCTGCAGCTCCGCCTCGGAGCGCACCCGCCGCCGCCGCCGCGCCGCCGCCGCCGCCGCCCCGCTCAGGCCGCGCAGCCGGGCCCCGGGGGACAGCACGGCCGCCCCCGCGCACGGGTAGGCCAGGCACGAGGGCGGGGAGCCGGGCGAGTAGGGGAAGCCGCCGGGGGGCGCCCCTGCCTCGCAGCAGTAGCCGCCGCCGCCGTCCTCCGGCTCGCCCGGGACCCCCGAGGGCGGCGGGGCGAGCGCGTGCGGGGCCGCCGGAGGCGCGGGTTGCAGCAGCAGGCACGCCCCGTCGCGGTAGCAGTACTCGTGCAGCTGGTGGCTGAGGAACTCCACCTCGGCCTGCTCGTCCGCCAGCAGCTCATCGCCGTCCTCCAGAGGGTCCCGAGAGGACTGGTCGGTGAAGAAGTCCTCCTCGTCAAAGTAAGGAGACGGGAAGGCGTCCAGGCCCCCGGGGAAGTGCTCTAGCAGCACGGCGTCCATGCTCCGCGCCGCCGCGGGCCTGAGGGGCCCAGGGGCCTCAGGGGTGGGGGGCGGTGTCTGGAAGTTGGACGGCGCGCTTCCTGCTCGCACGGCGGCCTTCTCTCTCCCGGGGCGGGGGTGGGGGCGGTGAGCGAGAGGCAGGGAGGACTGGCCGCCTGCTTCGCGCCCCCGGCCTCCCTGGAGTGTCCGCGGCCGCTGGGCTCTGGCCGGCGCCCGCGCTGCGCCGGGGAGGGCTGTGGCCGACCTGCTGGAGCTGTGGGCCGGCACGCGAGGATTCTTATAACTACATCCACAGGCGCGTGCCAGGGACCCGCGGCGCCAGCCAATCACCGAGTGCGGGGTGCCGGCGGGGAGGGGGCCGGGAGGCCCCGTCGGCGGCGCGGGGGCCGGGGAGGCTCTCCTCCCAGTGGGAGCTCCCGGGGCGAGGAGGAGGCGGGGCCCGCGGCCCCTCGCGTCCCTCCGCGTCCGCTCTTCTGACGAGTACCTGCGGGGCGCGGGGCTCCGGGGGCACCTGCGGCCCTCCGCGCCCGCCCCCTGTCCCCGTGCGTGGCGCAGAGCCCGGCCCTCTCGCCGGGCGGCTGGGGCGCGGCGTGGGGCGTCTTCGCGCGGCCGCAAAAGGTCCCCGTGGGGGCGCGTCGCCGGCGCAGGCTGCGGAGCGGATTGCGAGCCGAGCCCGCTCCTCCTCGGGCGCAGACCCGGCCAGCAGCCTGGGCAGTCGGGTGGGCGCCTTCGCCAACCCCTGATCCCGGCGCGCGCGCCGGCCTCCCGCCCGAGTTCCGCCGCGTCTTCTCTCCTCGCCGGACTTTTCTAGGCCTCCTGTAGAGTTGGCGCGGAGCGCGCCGGTAGGGTTGGGAGCCGACGCCGTGCGTGTCAGTCGTTCCAGACCCTTCGCGGAGGCTCGGGGCGCCCGAGTCTGGGGCCTGCCTCGCCTCCCCGCCTTGACCCCGCCCGGAGAAAGAAGCTGCCTCGGAGAGCGGCTCGGTGGAGCACGTTTCTTCGGAGAGCAAATCGAGACCCTAGGGGTTCGGAGCAATAAAACCTGATACAAAAGAAGTCAAATGAACCGTCTGCTCTGAAGCAGTGCGGAGGGAGGGCAAGGAAGTTAGAGCGCAGAGTGTGAACCCTTTCAAAGTCCCAGTCCCTCACCTTTCTGACTGGCCACCGGGATTGTCCCTGAATGATTTTTTTCTTTCTCGACCTTAACACACACACACACACACACACACACACACATACACACACACACACACACACACACGTTTGTGCTCGGCCCATGACACGCTTTATCACAGCCTGCAATGTAACGCGAATTCTTCATCTTAAGAGTAACAAAGAAACACTATCAAGGTCGGGGCAATTCCTGTAGAAAGCCAAGCTCCAATTTCCACCCCAGGAGTAAAGTGAGAGTAAAGTGGCGCATGTTCTCTGAATAGAGGACTGAGAGCCAAGGGCTTGGTGGGTCAGCCGCTTCCTTTTTCAGACATTTGTCTCACTAGAGGCTTCTGGGGCGGGGGGGGGGGGGGGAGGTTCAGGCTCCTCTCAAAATCCAAGGCCATGCCTTTTCAGAAGAGCAATTTCAACACGCTTCTTGGTTTTAGACATTACACTGTTCTTAATTCAATTCTAAAACCCAATAGTTAGGGGCGAAAATTAGGTAAGGTTACAAGACCAGAGAAGACCCTACCTTGAACTGTCAAAAACCCCAAACAGTTTTCCCCCCAAAGGCTTCCTGTTTTACACCAAGTTCTTTCATGTGTCTGGGGAAACCCTTCCTAGTGAGGTGGTTATCCCTAAGCTGAGGAAAATGTGGACAGGTACCCTGTGTCCAAGCCGGAGCTGCAATTTCCTGCATCTAGATTTGTCTTTCTCACCTCAAAGAGAAGGAAACTATGGGGCAGTGGGGTCAAGACCACAGATCTAGCCAGCTGGTGGTATGCAGCCAATGCTCTTTCCATTTGAAAGGTCCTCATCCCCGTCCCTTACTTGGTTATACTAAAATTAAGTGGGAACATGCTCTTGGAGTGATCTAAGGACTTTGGAAGGGTAAGAAAGGATCAGACTTCAAAGCCTTATCCGAAATCTTGCTAACCATTCGGGGAAGGAAAGGCCTACAAAGGCCGTGCCTTCAAGAGGCTGAGAGGCCTTCTCTGCTAGAGCGAGGTGGTTCTTGAGATAGTCTGTGTGTCATGGCTATGATGGGGTAAGCTGGAGGTCTTGGGAGTTAGTAGGTGTGAGTACGGTTATCTTTTTACCCAATGCAATTTTAAGTTAGCCTTCATGGAAAATCACCTTACATCTGCTCAGCCAGTTTGTGGCAGAGTACAGAGAATTACTCTGGGCACCCAGGTGAGCTAATGGGGCATGTGCTAGAAACCTTTCTGCCCCATGAGGCTGAGCAGATCTAGCTAGCATGGACATTCTGGGCAATTCTTAGGGTTTCATAGATGAGCACGGGGGCGGGGGGGGGGTAGGAGGAAAAGAAAATGTATTCACTTGTTTCAGACATAACCGTCTTCACCCTCTTACTCCTCAGCCCCACCATTTTCCCCTTAGAGAACCACCGTCTGGAGACCAGTCCTATTGGGAAGAAGGGCTAGGCCTGCAGACGCTGATCCTGGGGTACTGGTGTGGGCATGCATGTAAGTAAGACATGATTGTTCTTTTCTCTAATAAAAAGAAGAAAGACTTCGCCACTAATAAAGGATATTTTCTCTGGGTCACTGGAGGTCACAACAGTGTGGATGGCTGCTGTCTGTCTCTGGAAACAACCCAGGGGTTGAGGAAATGGCTAGAGGTCCAGCTTTCCTTCCAGGCCCTCCCTCCACACTTCGTGGATCCCCTGGGCAGTGGGTGAACGTGGAGGGGGACCTGGTCGAAAGATTCCAGGTACTTCCTGGAGACAGGGACAGAGCTGCTCCCAGAGCCGCCAGCCTCTCCACCTTCTGCTGAGGTCCAGCAGCTTTTTCTTCCCACCTTTTGTTCTCAGGAGAAATGTCCCCTAACCTTATAAGGAGTCTCTGCCTCTTTATAAAATAACATCCATCGCCCAAGATAGGCAGGGGCAGTTGGATCTATTTCGTACCTAATCCTGGTGAGGCCTCGAGATTCTTTTCAAATCTTTCCGAAGTCGCTCGGTGCCACCTGCTGTCCTGGTCCCGGTGCACTCCTGCCACACTTCTGTCAGGACTGTCCAGGAGCCTCATACTACCTTCAGGGTTCTCAGTCCCAGGAGAACTTCTGGCAAGGGCCACTGGGCATTGAAGACACGGCCACGGGCCCCGTGGTTCCCCCACCCTGGTCTCCTTTCTCTCTGTCCCAGGAGTCTCAAGGACCCAAACACTTGTTTCTGTTCTAGCATCTTGCCTTTGCTGTGGGGAATAATGACTAGAGGGTTGGAGCCCAGGTTCCAGGCTCCTTCCAGGCTGAATTTCAGGCAGAGGCCACTAATGGAGAGCGGGCCTCCAGACTCTCCATCCTTCGGCTCGCCCTGCACACATTCCCATAGTGTCCCACGCCTGCTTGGCATGTGTCCCGCCTGCTGGAGCCCAAACTTGCCCTGAAGCCAGGGGAGCTGTCTGGACTCCCCCACCCCTTCCCGGGTATCCCATACTCTCCACCTCGTGCTTTTGAGCAGGTCCTCCAGGATGTGACTCCTGGTCTGTGACTCATGGTCTGTGTCCCCACCTGAAAATGGGTCCATGTTGATTCCTCCTGACTCAGATTGTCAGATTGTCCCCTTCCTCACTAACACACACAGGTGTGATTTCAGGCAGTTGTTTGTCATCTCCTGTGTCTGTTCCCATATATTTTTTTTGCTCCTCCTTCTCCCTCCCCTGTTCTGTGAAACCTTTCTTCTCTCCACTCTAGTGCCCTCAGGAACCCATTCTTTATCCCTATACTCTTAGGAAAGGATCTAAAAAATAGAGTCATGGGGTTAATGATGAAAGTTTTCCGAGGCCCAGAGAGGTTCAGTGACTTCCCCAAGGTCACACAGCAGGTGACCTCAGCCCAGCTCCTGCCCACACACAAAGGGTATATTTATATCAATGTGCAATAGAGCCAGCCTAGGCCCTATTCGAAGCCTGTCCCGACTACCAAGTACCACTTTTCTGTGGTACCAAGTTCCACTTTTCTAATCCTTGAGTCCTGGCTGCACCACAGATAAGGCATCACGTCTTGAGTGCTGAGGAAGAAATCACTGAATAGTGCCATTCCTGGCATAAGACAAAGTATACAAAATTAAATATGGGATCATGGGACTTCCTCTGGCCCCAAAGTCACACTGTATTGATTACAGACAGTTTTCCCACTGAGAAGGCTCACTAAGGGGGATCGTTTGACATTTTTGTTCCATCCTGGAAATGACGGGCGTAGAGGATGCTGAACTCCTTGACGCAGCTTACGAGGCCTTCCTTGAACTACCCCTGCCTACCTCTCCATGCCTCTCCGTAATTAACATCCCATTTCTTCCGATGCCCTGAGGATTTCTCTCTGGTTTTCTTCGTTTTCCTCCTACTCTCCTTTGCACTGATCCGAGTTCCTTGAGTTGTTTTGAAGGCCTTAGATTTATTCTATCCTAAGGTAGGCAGAAGGAGTAACACGAATGCTAGAAAAGGCAGGCGCGTTCTGGAGGACTTTGACACAGGTGCATCGTTGGTCCTCATCACTCTGCAACCTGGAGGGGGTCCTCCTCGCTTTACCCGGTGACACGTGAGGGTCGGCCTCCAATCCGTGGTTGCCTGGCCGGTAAAAGAACGGGTGAGGATCCAAGAGCAGGTTTGTCTGGCTTGATACCGCATTGATGTCACAACGCATCTCTCTGGCCCCTCCTCTGTCTCGACACTTCAAGTAGCGGATGGAATAGGATTTTCACACAGATCGATTGATTTGCTCCTAACATCGCCCTTTGAGATCACCTTGAGGTGTCGTCATTTATCTGCAGAGAGGAAGATTCAGAAAGGTTAAGTAATTCTCCTGGAGCAATCTCAGCTGCCACCACAGAGCCACAAGGAGAAGTAGATCGGTGGCCCAAGGAGGTAGGGGATGTCGGCATCACTTACCAGATTTTGCCATCAGACACTCTCCACGCTGAGCCTTCTCGGCCTAAACAACAACAACAACAACAAAAACCCCAGCAGGGCCATGTCCCATTTGGGAATGAGGGCAGGAGGCCTGGGTCTCACCCAAATACAGAGAAAATGCAAATCCTGAGCACCCACTGCCTTCCTTCTTGACTTTACATTTTCCATTATTAAACATTAATCTTCTGAGGGAGAAACACCAAAATGCTGATATAATTATCCAAATAAGTGTTTTCCTTCCTGACGAAGTTTACTCAATGAATAGCAAAGCTTCTGAACTTTGTCTTTCAGTCTTGTTATGCTGAAAGCTGTTTGACCTTTAGGAAGGTAAACACCAAAAATTATTATTACCAGACAGCTGCGTCTTGGGAGTGAGCAGCGAAAAGACCAAAAAAAAAAAAAAAAAAAAAAGAATTTAATAGATACAGGAACTTCAGGCTTTTTTCAGTTTATCTCTTTTCAAAGCTGCATTTTCTGGCTTCATGTCAGTCTGTAGGGCCTTGAGTGAATTATGGCACATTCATAGAGGGGTTTAGTAGCAGCCATACAAAAGAAAGAGAATGCTTTCGGTGTAGTGATGCGAAGTGAAGTGATCTCCAAGACACACCATTCTATGAATGGAGCAAGAGTGCCTGGGATGCTCTCACTTGCATTTATTTATTTGGCAGACAGAGATCACAGGTGGGCAGAGAGGCAGGCAGAGAGAGAGGAGGAAGCAGGCTCCCTGCTGAGCAGAGAGCCCGATGTGGGGCTCCATCCCAGGACCCTGGGATCATGACCTGAGCTGAAGGCAGAGGCCTCAACCCACTGAGCCACCCAGGCGCCCCTCCCACTTGCATTTTAAAGAGAGGACAGTGAGTATGTGTGAGTGCATCTGTGCAGCCTTCAGATGTCTCTAGATGGATACCTAAGAACCCGATGATGTCAGGTTCTTACTGAACTTACTTTTTAAGAAAAGTTCTGGAGATGATCTCTTCATGTAAGCCCTGGAAGAGCCCTCCAGAGAGACCGGATATCATCTGGTGCCATCTTCAAAAATCGGCAAGCCACTCTAGCAGACAGGTCAAACGAGGTCTGGGAGGTGCAGGGAGACCCAGGGCGTGCCCTGCCCCGTTGGCCGGGTCCCGAGTGAGGTCCTTCTGTTTCTGTCTCTGTCTTGCGTGCAGTGCGGTTGAAATGGTGTGGCACTGGATGAAATGCTATCCCCTGCATGAAATCCTATTCAAACAAGCTTTGTAGGGATTCGACAATACAAAGGAAATTGATAATGACGACTCATTAATACCACCATGGTGTCTGCATTGTCCAGTGCCACAGCCCAGCGGTGACCACTATGAATGTTTTGGTCTATTTTCTTCCTGTCTTTCTAGTTTTGTACCTTGCGTCTTCACTTGGCTGAATCTCATCATTTCCCCATATCTTGACCGATGGGCTTCCATGGTGGCCCAATGGCTTAACATCTGACTTTTCTCCGTATCATTTTGTTTTCACTCACGCACGACTCAATCCTAGGAGCTCAGAATTCAGATATTTCCTGCATCTCTTAGAATACCTTTGTGTTCATTTTTTTAAAATAAGATTTTATGTATTTGTCAGAGAGAGAGAGCACACAAGCAGGGGGAGCAGCAGGCAGAGGGAGAAGCAGACTTCCTGGCGAGCAAGGAATCCGATGTGGGACTCAATTCCAGGACCCTGAGATCATGACCTTTTTCCTTAGCTGGGTTAACCTTGCTTGAAGAAGCTTATGCCAGACCAGGCTTAGTTCAAGAAGGGAAGTGCCTGCTAGTGGTCAAAAAACCTCAGTTATGTGGGAAAGCTTCCCCAAAAGCCCAGGAGTACAGTGTTCATGCTTGCACGTTCTAAGAAACCAGCACCCTACATGTGCCTTGCCATACCTTGGGTTTTGCCAGCATAAGACCCTTCTCAGACTGGATGCTTCTAGAGGTTTAAGCCTATTTTTGTAGCATGGAAAGTAGCTGCCCACCTTCTGCTGCAAGCCCAGGCATCCAGCCAGAGAGGCTGTGTAGCCAAGAGTTCATGAGCAGGCTCTGGAACCCGACTGCCTTGATTCCAGTGACTCTGCTCCCAATCAGCTCTTTGGGCAAGATGCCTAATCCACGGGTACCCCCATTCCTGCATATGCAAAAGGGAATTATAGTACTACTACTACATCGCCTGTTGTGAGAGTTAAGGGAGTTAAATACAAACACATCCACAGTGACAGGCCCTGGTAGTAGTTGCTCAGTAAGTCACCCACCAATAGCAGTGGCTGGGTAAACTTTGGTGGACTGGACAAGTATATATTATCAGTGGGAAACAGAAGCCCTATTAATCAGATGGAAGTCATCCTTATTGGCTTTGCCAATGCCACACTGTAGAGAACACCTGCATCTTCTAGTGTCCATCATAGATCAAACTTAGTATTTTGTTGATACCTTTGTTGATATTCATCCACTATCAATCTAGGAAATTGAGTTGACATTGGCAAAGCCAATAAGAATGACTTCCATCTGATTAATAGGGCTTTTGTTTCCCACTGAGCAAAGTCATATCATCTGTCATATTAAGGTTAGTTTGAATTTTATTGACTTATAAATTTAAAGAATTTTAAAAAGAACAATGCACATATAGGGCTGCCTGTGTGACTCAGTTAAGTGGCTGGCACTTGGTGTTGGCTCAGGTCGTGATCTCAGGGTCGTGGGATCGAGCCCCACGTCAGCTCTGTAGTGGGTGTGGAGTCTGCATGAGATTCTCTCCCCCTTCTCTCTCACCCTCCGCTCCTCCCTCTGCTCACATGTGTGTGTTCCATCTCTCTCTCTCTCTAAAAATAAACTTTTAAAAGAACAGCACACACACAGAGTTTATGCTAACTTTATATTTGTAAACATTTAAACAATTTCATATTAATAATAACTTAAGCTGGCACTGGGGGACCCGTAAAAGCTTTTATTGGTGGCTGTTTCATTTTTCTATGAAAAGGGTGGAGATTTTTATATATAAGTACAAACATGCGTGTATGTGTGTATATCCATGTGAGTACATCCATGTATCAAAAGTCAAGTTGGTGGTGAGCACCGCATAAAGTACAGACTTGTCAACTCACTGTGTTGTGCACCTGAAACTAATGTAACATTGTATGTTAACCATACTTCAGTTAAACACACACACACACACACACACACACACACACTAAAAAGAGAAAGGGCAAGCAAAGTCTAGTTTGAGAAATGCTCCTCCAGGTGATTATGGACTAGCTGTGCTGGGCTCCAGACAAGGGGATTAGAAAGTGGAGAGGATAAATACCCAGTAGTGCAATTGCTGGGTCATAGGGCAATTCTATTTTCAACATTTTGAGGAACCTCCATGCTGTTTTCCAGAGTGGTTGCATCAGCTTGCATTCCCACCAACAGTGGAGGAGGGTTCCCCTTTCTCCGCATCCTCGCCAGCATCTGTCGTTTCCTGACTTGTTGACTTTAGCCATTCTGACTGGTGTGAGGTGATATCTCATTGGGGTTTTGATTTGTATTTCCCTGATGCTGAGTGATACAGAGCACTTTTTCATGTGTCTGTTGGCCATCTGGATGTCTTCTTTGCAGAAATGTCTGTTCATGTCCTCTGCCCATTTCTTGATTGGATTATTTGTTCTTTGGGTGTTGAGTTTGCTAAGTTCTTTATAGATTTTGGACACGAGTCCTTTATCTGATATGTCGTTCGCAAATATCTTCTCCCATTCTGTCAGTTGTCTTTTGATTTTGTTAACTGTTTCCTTTGCTGTGCAAAAGCTTTTGATCTTGATGAAATCCCAACTACTGGGTATTTACCCTAAAGATACAAACGTAGTGATCCAAAGGGGCACGTGCACCCGAATGTTTACAGCAGCAATGTCCACAATAGCCAAACTATGGAAAGAACCTAGATGTCCATCAACAGATGAATGGATAAAGAAGATGTGTTATATATACACAATGGAATACTATGCAGCCATCAAAAGAAATGAAATCTTGCCATTTGCGACAACATGGATGGAACTAGAGCGTATCATGCTTAGCGAAATAAGTCAAGCAGAGAAAGACAACTATCTTATGATCTCCCTGATATGAGGAAGTGGTGATGCAACATGGGGGCTTAAGTGGGTAGGAGAAGAATCAATGAAACAAGATGGGATTGGGAGGGAGACAAACCATAAGTGACTCTTAATCTCACAAAACAAACTGAGGGTTGCTGGAGGGAGGGGGTTGGGGAGAACGGGGTGGGATTATGGACATTGGGGAGGGTGTGTTCTATGGTGAGTGCTGTGAAGTGTGTAAACCTGGTGATTCACAGACCTGTACCCCTGGGGATAAAAATGTATGTTTATAAAAAATAAAAAATTTAAAAAAAAAAGAAAAAGAAAGTGGAGAGGAAAGGGGACAAAGGAGCAAAGGGTAAAGGAAGTGAAGCAAAACGAGAGAAAAGAAGCAAAAGGGAGAGTTTGCAATTTGAAAAAGGGAGAGTTTGGAGAGTAGAGAGTAGAAAGTACAAAAGAGTAGAAAACGGAAAAATGTGGACCTTTGGTTCACATAGATCCGAATTCGAATTTAAATTTCCACTCTACCCTTTTCAGCTGTTTATTCCTGGATAGGTTATTTAATCTTGCCGAGCCTTGGTTTCCCTGACCGTTGTTGACGGAAGTTAATGAAATGCTGTGTGTAAACTGTGAATGCTAGTTCCCCTCCTGTTTACCCCAATACTCAGTGGATTAATTAATCTGTTTTTCTCTTTCTTTTCCCCACCCCAACTTGATTGAGATATAATTGACATATCACGCTATATAAGTTTAGAGCATACTAGGTAATGACTTGATATACTTATATATGGTGCTGTGTTTACCAGAATAGGGTGAGTTAACACATCTTAGACCTCATACAATGACCATTTTGTTGTTATGGTGAGAACACTGAAGCTCTACTCTCATAGCAACTTTCAAGTATATAGTACAGGACTAAGTGTTTATTTAATGTCTATAAAGCACAGAAGAAATAAGAGAAGGTGTGAATGAGAAGTGATATCATAGGCCTTAAGGGAAAAGAAGGAAAAAAAAAAAAAAACTCTTCCATTGGTATCTCTCACCTTGAGCCAGGCCTGACTGTCTATATAAAGGAATTGATTTAAGACTTGACTGTCTCTAATTTTTTTTTTGACTGTACACCTTGCATGATTCTGGATAAAGGTCTGACTTTACAGATACTGAAAGATAAGAGTGATTAAAATATTACATTTAGGTTGCTCTCACGTAATCATCCAACCATAAGCAATGTGAAGTTTACATGATGGTTAAATGGGTGAATGTTCTGGCTTCTTTGTGACTTACTGCTCTGTCTTCCTGAATCATGGTGCCTAATCCCCGGTCTAACATGGCTGCTCCAGCCCCTACCCTCAGGTGTGCATCCCAGTCAGCAAGAAGACGGAAAAAGAAAGGCACACTCCTTTTCTTTTAAGAACATGACCCAAGTTGGCACATATCCACGGCTGCTGACATTCAGTTGGTTTGAGCCCTCACATGGCCACCTGTAGCTACAAGGGAAGCTGACAAATGTGGTCTTAAGTGGGTGGCCATGTTCCTGGTTAAAATTTGGAATGCTATCAAATAAGGAAAGAAAAATACTGTGTGTGTATGGGGGGAGGATTAGCTGTGCCTGATACCTCATCATTACCGTGTTTGAGTATGCCCTCTAAATGTGAATTGATGTATATTTATGTATTTAAAATTAGATAGAAATAAGACTGTATTAATATATTGCACACATTTAGGGATGCCCGGGTGACTCAGTGGGTTAAACCCTCTGGCTTGGGCTTAGGTCATGATCCCAGTGTCCTCGGATTGAGCCCTGCATCGGGCTCTCTGCTCAGCAGGGAGCCTGCTTCCTCCTCTCTCTCTGCCTGCCTCTCTGCCTACTTGTGATCTCTGTCTATCAAATAAATAAATAAAATCTTTTAAAAATATATATTGCATACATTTAAAATGTGTACAAAAAGAAATTTTAGGAAGATGACAAAAAACATAATCAAAGTTCTAAAATTTTTCCTATAGCCCAAAGGAGCATCACGTTCATTTTGGAGACTCTTACTGGTCTATATAATGCCAAACAATAATTATATTTTTTAAAAAGCCAAATTGTCTTGTTTTTTTTCATCATCATATAGAAAGTTACAAATAATGTGAAAATAATGAGAAATAATGAGAAAAACATATCCTATTTTAAGCCTTAATCTATCCCTTTAAAAACATGTGTTGAGCCTCAACTGTGTTCAATCCTCATGTTAAATGTGGGGGATACAGAGATGAACAAGATACAGTCTCTACACCTTAACACATCTTTGGGGCAGTAAGAGAGGGGAGCAGTTATTTTAATCTAGTGTAATAAGGCCAGCTGTGGAGATTAGGGGCTCAGCCAAAGAGCTTCATAAAGATAATGACATTGAGTGAGGTGAGTCTTGACTGCGTCTAACCACATGAGGGACAGAAGTGTGTGGCTGGGAGGTTGAATCTATTTATGAGAAAGGCCAAGGCAGGCAATTACCCAGGGGCTCCCCTGCTTTAGCGGAGAAGGTGCCCCCAGCTCCATGGGATGTGGCCGGCTGGGTCTGCGGCAAGCCCAGGGCCAGAGCATTTCACTTTGCCTTTTTGTGTCTCCCTGCTTAGTCCTGCCTTTCCCCAGGCATGGAGTGGCCTCGCGATGACCACATAGAGCCCCACCAAGACCCGTGTCTTCAAAGAATGTCCAGTGCTCCAAATTATCCTTTTTGCCCTCTTTAAAAGCCAATTACTTCAGGGCCATTGATCTCAGCCAGAGGCCATAAAGGAGAACATCTGCTCCGCTAAGGTGTGAGCAACACATAGCAACCAAGTAGTCATCTCACTGGCATTTTATGCGTGCCCTTGAAAGGTAAGGCCATAAATCACAGGGATGAGTCTTTAAAATGCGGCCTGACTGCAGCATGTTGGGAGCACGAGGAGATCTCCTCAAGCCCCCTGAATCTCTCACGTTGATTGACCCTTTGCTGGCTGTGGAAGCCTATTTCCCTGTATTTCCCTCAGGGTAGAACATCTTCCTTTCTCGCACATTCCTGGTCCTTGTGTATTTTTTTTTTTTTTCCAGATGCATGAAACCTACCACATGTGAGCACAAACCCACAGTAAAAACCCAAGATAGAGTCAGCGAACATGCCTGAGAGTGTTAAGGATGTCCTGGGTGGAATGAGAAAGCTGCCATTTCATGATATCAGCGTGGGGCCTGATTTCAAATGACAGGAGAGATTTATGCTGTCATTGGCCTTAGTGGTCCTGAGCAGTTAGCCCTTTTCCTCTCTAGCGGGGCTGACTTGAGCAGAGAAGAGGGGAAGGTATGGGAGGATCGTGTTATGTTTCACAATGAGAGGTAACCCGGAAGCTTCCACCGTTAGGTAGGCTGTAGGCGGCCATCTTGTGGGAGCTCCCAGGGCAGCTGCTCTTCCAGGCAGACAACAAACTTGTACTTCCCTGCCCTCCTTGGGGTGGGATGTGGCCATATTCCTTATTTGGGGTGATGAGTAGATGGGACATATCATTTCTGGGAGGAGGCTTTAAAAACCAGGCTACTCTTTGCTTCTTCTGTGGTGACTGTGGAAAACACACTTTGGAGCAGAAGTGACTGCGATGAGCCGGCTCCTCCCTGAAAACCTGCCTAGAGTAGGGAACCAGGTCTAGAAACACACTTTCTTGTGTTCAGTCACTGAGATCTGGGGTAGCTGCTGTGCCGTAACCTGGCTTACCTGACACAGCTGGGTTGTTACACTTCACCTGGCATCACGGCAGAAATACTCAATAAATCAGTGTACTGGTTTAAAATCTGATTTCAAGTCATAGAAACCAACGTGACCTACTTGAAACCCTCAAAGAGGGCTATGGCGTGGGATACAGGGAGTGTCCCAGGATCCAAGAGCAGGAATTTAGCAAGGCCTTGGGAAGGCAGAAGTACCAGATGTCTCGGATATTGAAAATTCTGGTAGCCACTCTCTCCCTCTGCCAAGGTGATAGAAACCCACAATTTTAGGTGGGCACACGGGCACCCAGGATAAAAAGTACATTTTCTAGTTACCCTTGTAGCTCAGTGTGACATGAGACTAACGTCTAACTAACAGGATGTGAGCAGAAGTGATACTCATTTTTGAGGCTCAGTCTTTGGGGCAGAGCATGTCCAATGTTGTTCTTTTCCCTCTTCCTACTGGTTGGAATGCCAGTGCAATGGCAGCGGTTGGAGCAGCTGCTTGGAACCATAAGATGAAAGCTACGGGTTGAGGATGGGTAAGCGTAGACAGGAAGAGTCCGAGTCTCCCACATTGTTTAGACCCCACACCAAGCCTGGAGTACCTATCCAGCTTTGTTATGTTCTTGTGAGGGAGAAGTAGGCTTCCGTCTCAGTTAATCCACTATATTTTCATACTATGTTATAGAGCAGCCTAATTTGTATCCCAGTTAATGCACCACAGTCCAGAAAAATGCCAGGACACTATCTCCATCTTTCTTCTGCCTCTTTTTCTTCCCCTCTGCAACCTCTGCTTAATTCTTACTGCTCTGGACCAGTATTCTCTGCTTTCTAGCCTGTTTAAGGCCTACACAGCTGCCTCTGAGAAGCATCCTGTTTGTGCGATAAACATTTATTGAACACCTATCCTGTGCTGGGACCGTGAGAAGCATTAGTGACAAAGTGACAAATCAAGCAGATGTTAGTTGTTGTTTTTTTTTTTTTTTCCTGCAACTTACAGACTAATGAAAACAGACAGCAGAGGTTGAAATAAATGTGAACCAGAGACAAACAGAGAAGGATTCTCATGGCATTTGAAAAAATAAAAGAACTTTATTAGGGATGAAGTAAAGAGAGGTGATGAGAATGGAAATGTAGGCAGGGTCTAGAAGACCTTGCAGGCTGTATTAAGGAGTTCAGCCTAATACAGACCAATCATTTCCAGAGTGGATAAGAAGATCCACCGGGGTATGAGAAGAAAATATTGAACTATAATCTATATTTTTATCTTTATTTTAAATAATATCTTTATTTTAAAATTGTATGTCTTCTTTTTTTTTAAGATTTTATTTATTTATCAGAGAGAGAGAGTGAGCACAGGCAGACAGAATGGCAGGCAGAGGCAGAGGGAGAAGCAGGCTCCCTGACGAGCAAGGAGCCCGATGTGGGACTCGATCCCAGGATGCTGGGATCATGACCTGAGCCGAAGGCAGCTGCTTAACCAACTGAGCCACCCAGGCGTCCCTGTATGTCTTCTTTTTTTTAAAGATTTTGTTTATTTATTTGACAGACAGAGATCACAAGGAGGCAGAGAGGCAAGCAGAGAGAGAGAGAGAGAGAGGAGGAAGCAGGCTCCCTGCTGAGCAGAGAGCCAGATGCGGGGTTCTATTCCAGAACCCTGGGCTCATGACCTCAGCCCAAGGCAGAGGCTTTATAAAACCCACTGAGCCACCCAGGTGCCCCTGTCTTATTATTCTTTTAAAGATTTTATTTATTTATTTGAGAGAGAGACAGAGACAGAGATAGTGAGAGAGTACAAGCAGGGAGGAGAGGGAGAAGCTGGCTACTTGCTGAGCAAGGAGCCTGACATGGGGCTTGATCCCAGGACCCTGGGATCATGACCTGAGCCGAAACCAGATGCCTAACTGACTGAGCCAGCCAGGTAGGTGCCCCTCGTGTGTCTTATTCTTGCTAATGTATGTAACTGACTGGTCCAGTAGCACTAGAGTAGCACATGTTTATAATTTAGAGTTAAGTAGGCAGGGAATGGGGGAGCCGGGGAGGGTTTTGAGCAGAGGGTAGCATGATTGACTTGGCCTTCAGGAAGAATGCTTAGGCTGCAGTTTGGAAAATGGGATGGAGCAAAGCAACTTTACAGACAGGGAGGAAGACAAATCAGAAGACTGGCAGGAGAGCAGCTGAGAGATGAGAAAAGCCTGAGGCTGGGTAGTGGCTGGGCAGATTGGAGACATATCCTAGAAAGAAAATGTTAGGACCTGGGGACTTAACTGATTATTAGGAAGAGAGAAGCAGAAATGATGTGGGGGTTCTGCTCTTAGTATGAGGACGAATGATGGCCTGTTTGCTGCAATTTTAGGCAAGATCACGTCTGGAAACTGTCCTTAAATGTGGGGATATAGACATTACTGGTGAAATTTTAAAAAGAGAGAGTTTCAGTGTGAGAATGTGGGCCAGAATAGAACGTGCTGAGGATGAAAAAAAAGGTGAGGAGATGGAGACACCTAATTTGGGCAACTTATTCAAGAAATTTCGTTGTGAACGTGAGGATAGTGAAAGCAGGGGTGATTTGTGCCTTGCTTGTTAGATGGGAAGGCCTTTCTTTCACTTGGTAAGGAAGCTATTCTCTCCCCTTGATTCTCCTCTCAAACTATTCTTCTCAGACACGTACCCATCTCCATCTTTTTCACCGTTCTGTCCAATTTTTCTGTTACTTTAAGAAAATCTCTTAGTTTTATTCAGTCAAAAGCTAATGGTAATCCTAGACGACTCCCATAAGAGTAATTATGGTGATGTGCCCGCAAGAAGGAAAAGGAAGTTTCCAGGTAATATTAGATAAGGAAATAAGGCAGACAAGCTCTAAAACCTTTGGGAGCACCCAGAGGTTTCATTCAGACACACTTAAATTTGTGTCCGCCTCATTCTTTTTTTCAAGTTGCCCCTGAAATCATTAAACACCACTTTTTTTTTAAATTATCTCAATATCATGGCAGTGTTTTGTGCAATTTTTCTAGTATGTTGGCTCCATGGAGGCTTCTGAGGGCCAATGCAGGAAATAAACTCCATTAACAATCTCTTCCCTAAGGCAAATACCATTTCCAGGTTTTGCTTTATAGAAACCAACCTGAGGGGATTGAGTTCTTAGTTTGATGGCCTATGGGTTAACAAAGGGGCCCACAGGGGTTACCACTGTGGTTTCTTCTGGGCAGGGAGGTACTCTGGAGCTGGGGAGAGGCCAGGGAAGGCCAGGGCTTTCACCTTTGTTAAAGGTGCATCTGACCTCAGGCCCTTCTCTGCACAGGAAAACCGACGAGGAGAAGATGGACCTACTTGGGAAATTCAAATTAAATCTGGCAGGCCCCTGGGGGCCCAAGCACCCCAGCATGGGCAAATGGTTCTTTCCTGGCACACCCCTTGCCTCGGCTCAGAAGTCTCCTGTGACCTCCCTCTGCCCTCAGCCATGAAACTGGGTCGGGTGTGGGCAGAGGCCCAAAGCTTCCCCCGACTCCTCCCTCCATCAAATGAAGCCCGTAGATGACCCGCTGTAGTCCCCTGCCCCCGCTGCTTTCTCTACAAGCCCCTCGGGACTTGGGCCTGCACCCCAGGCTGGCCGCTCTCGCCAAAGAGGAAAAAACTGAACCGCGCAAGCGGCGGGCGCTGGCGCGGCCGGGCGCCCCTCCCCTACCCCCTTCTCAGAGCCCCCCCTCCCCTTCCCGGGGCGTTTGTATAGTTGACACCTGCAGCACGGGCGGCCGCCGGGGCTTCCCGACACAAGGCGCTGGTACCTGAGCCCTTGACTGGTAATGCACCATAAACGGCTTCTTTCAGGCCCTTTCAGAGAGGGAGCGCGGAGGTCACCCTGTCTACAAACCCCTCTGTGTCCGCCACGTCTCCCGGGCCCCGGGTGCCCGGGCCTCCAGCCGCAGAGCACGCCGGTCCGTGGGAATCCCAACACTTGTGCTCCAGCTCGGCCGGCTGGGCGGGCGGGGGAGTGAGACCACCCGGCCCTCCCCCAGCCCGGCCCCCTCCGCCCGCCCCGGGCTCGTTCACAGAGCGCAGCGAGTGGAACGAATGGGTGCCGGCGTCCTCAGACGCTCGCGGAAATCAAATGATAAGGCGGGAGGGGCCCCCGCCCCAGCCTGGCGGCCGACACCCACTCCGCCCCGAAAGGTACAGCGCAGGTGTCTGGCCAGACAGTGCCTCGCCTCCGTCCCCTCTCCCCCGCGGGCGTGCGCGGACCGCCTCAAATGGCCGAGCTCTCGGGGCGCGATCCCGGCTCAGGGGGGGCCGAGCCCCGGCGCGTGCAGCCCTCCGAGGGCCGGTGAGGGTGGGAGGGGGTGGTCGTACCTGTGGCGCAGGCGGCCCAGGGAATGCGACCCGGCTTGCGCGGCCAGTAGCTGTGTGTATTTTGGGCCATCGCAGGCAATGGAGCCGCTGATGCGAAAGGAGCGTCCCTGGCCTCGGCTGTGAGGCAGGCGTTCGCCATCTCCCACGGCCTGCGTTGCGCCCTTGAGCTTGGCGCGCGCGGCGCAGAGCCGCAGAGGCGGATAAAGGGAGAAAGCGTCTCCCCGAAACGTTGTTCCAATGTCTCCCCGAGAGAGGGGAGGGGAGAATGACACGTGACGGGGAGAACACCCACGCGCAGGGCAGCTAAGTCCACGGTCTTTTGCCAACTAAGCTTCCATCTCCCCGGCTGTCCTGGTTCTGGGGACAGAAAGGCGGGAAGGCGGGGAGCAGCGCCGAGGGCTGGCCGCACCCGGGGGGCGGCGGGAGCCGCCGGCCGAGGTCACCCAAGCACGGCGAGGGAGCCTTCGGTCCGCTGGAAAGCCGGCCAGCGGCTGGGGGATCCGCAGAGGCGCGGGAAGCAGCGCGCGCCCCGAGGCTAGTGCGCTGGCGCCGCGCGCCCTCTCCCGGGGCCGCAGGGAACCGGGGTTACCTGGGGAGCCGGGCTTTGTCGGCCATGCTGGCTCTCTGCTGCCCCAGAACTAATTAAACGCCTCTTTTGGCCAAGAGAAGCCTCGCGCCGGACGGGGTGGGGGCGTGCGGGGGCGGCATGTGGGCACAGGAATAATCGGCCCCATTCTTGCGCTTCTACAAAACCCGCGGCGCAGCGAGAAGTGAACAGCGGCCGCCTGAATGGAGGTTTCAAAAGGCGACACCTGCAAGCGCGGCCGGTTGTGAATTGAATGGAGTCAAGCGCGCCGCCCGCTCGTACCTGAGCCGCGAGCTATTAGTGTCAGGCGCTCGCGGTCGCCGGGGCGGGGAAGCGCGCGGCCCGGCCGCCCGCGCTGAATGCGGCAAGCTGCCGCGCGGCCGCTCCATGGGAATGTCGCCACTTGTGCTGCTCGCGGTCGGGAGGGGGTGCGCTGCCCTTTCAGAGACAGACACAATTAGGCAAAATGCTCAATGAACATTATAAATGATGTGCGATCGCTCTGCAGATTGCCTGGCAAATCAAATTATATGGTCGCTCGCGGGCTCTTTCCATGTGCTTTTAAAACTTAAACAGGTATTCGCCGATTAAAAAAAAGAAGAAGAAGAAAAAAGAAAAAAAAAAAAGAGTCGACTCAGGGATTCCGGAAAATACAACTGAAAGACTCAGTGTTGAATATTCACACGTCTCCTTTGTTAGCGATTGACTTCACAATGGGCTTGGGGAGGGGGTGCGCTTGGACGAGACACATTTTTTACTGTCTTACATACTGCAGAGGAAGGCACCAGAAGTTTGCATTTATTACAACTCACAATTACAGTGGGACCCTCTTTTTTCTTTTAAGACTAAAATTCTTCTCATAATGAATGACTTGAAAGCTACTGTCATTCTAATCAAATGGAAGAAACATTCTAATCAGATGGAAGCTGGCCCGGGTGCGCTTGGGGAGGGGGTGGTTGTGGTGGGGAGGGGGGAAGACTCGTGCTGCTCCCTGGCACTGAGTGCTAACCCGGGAGGGAACTGGCTGGGGGAGAGCGTTGTTCCACGCTCCACACGCCCAGGCTCCGCGCCTCTGGTTCAGCCCTCTGACTCCCTGGCTGCCCACCGGCCTCCCTGCCTCCCGCTGCGCTCCAGGACAAGCCGCGAGCCGGGCTAGCCAGAGCAGGCAGCGCAGCTCCAGGCGGTTCCGGCAGGGCCACGGGCACGGGTTCCCGGGCATCCTTGCTCCGTCCCAGTTTGGCCCTGAGCTCTGCGGCTGGCGACTTGTGGAGAAGGGGCAGCTGGAGGCGCCCAGATTGCGCGGACCCCCGCCGAGGCCAGGAGTCGCGCCCCAGGCAAGGGACTGTCAACGAGGAAGAGCAGAGTCGATTTTAGCTTCTAAAAAAGGAAGCAAGGAAGCGGCAGCAATCCGCTGCCTCACGTCCCCGCCGACCTTCCTCTCATTTTCGATTTTCTACTCTTTTGGTTTTCAGATAATTGGGCCAGAGGGAGGGGTACAGAATTGGGGCTCCCGGAGACAGTTGGCAACTATATGTATCTTGCTGATGAAAGACCTGCAGAAAGGAAAACGAAGTCTGACTTTTTGGTTCGTCTTTGTCACTGACTCACTGTTACCTTGGGCAAGTAGTTTAAAGTCTGGGACTCAGTTTCCTCATCCGTGAAATGGGAATAATGTTGCCAGTTGTCCGATTTGTCTCCCTCACAACGTTTTTATTACTTTAGTTGGGAATGACAGTCTTTTTGGTAGATTGTTATTGTCAAGGCTTATACACAAACCCAAGAGAGAAAAAGCTCTTAGAAGGACAGATCTCAGAAAACCAGAGTCCTGAGCATTTGCAGTCCTCTCTCACCTCCTGTCTCTGTGCAGTTTTTGTTGGGTGTCAGTTTTTGTTGGGACTGGAGCCAAGGAACGCTCTTCCTCACTACTTTCTGGTGCTGAGAGATGTTGGGAGTGATGAGAGCAGAGCTCAACCAACGTACAGCCCATCTAGCAGTGTGTGTGTGTGTGTGTGTGTGTGTGTGTCTGTGATGCACCCCTGTGTTCAGAAGGAGGCAGGTTTTCAGTAAATTTTCATCTCTCGTTGTCAGAAACTTTCTTGCTGGTACCAGTGACCGCTCCAAAGCACAATTTATGAAGTGCTTTTAAGAATAAGGAAGAGAAGTTTTAGTTGACAAAGAACATTTCTTTACTGCAGTTCTGGGCCTGTGAGCTCCCGAGGGTAAGGGGAGCCCCAAGAGCCAGGTGCGCTGGCCTTGGTGCTGAAGGTAAAAGCCATGCTTTTGGAGGCAACTTCTCTCCAGTCAAAAGCCAGTGGAGCTGCCAAAAGAAATTTGGCTGCATCCTCGAAATACTTCCCTCCTTTCCAGAGGGTGTGCTTGTTTTGTGTGTGTGTATGTGTGTAAAATGGAAGTAATGTGAAAGCCACTAGCACTAGAACTAGAACTAGTACTAGAACAACTAGAAACAGAGGCCCAGGAAATTTTAGTTAATTGAGTGGATATTTGGGTACTTTTCTTTTAATCACTTCCATAGCTTACCTATTAAATTCAGGGTGGGAAAATTTTTAGTAAATAATGATCTTAGAATGTCTTAAAAATACATGAATTTTTTCTAACTTTCTTTTCCTCGTTGGATTTAAACATTATTGTGGACAAGTTTGGGTAGAGAGCAAAATTTATCAAAACCAAGAGCTGTTCTCCCAACATTCTACTCCCTAATGGTATTTAGGTTCTGTACTATCTCTGGGCTCAGAAAAAGAAACAATGATTGGGACAGAGTGATCTTGGAAAGGTGCATCTGTTTTTAATTAATGATCTCTTTTGAGGTGTCTGAGGAAAGTCAGTTGGTGCTGGATTAAATGGGTGATGAAGACTTCATGCGTGTCATCTCTTGGGTTAAAACGTGGTTGAAAGGGGGCGCCTGGGTGGCTCAGTGAGTTAAAGCCTCTGCCTTCAGCTCAGGTCATGATCCCAGGGTCCTGGGATCGAGCCCCGCATCGGGCTCTCTGCTTGTCAGGGAGCCTGCTTCCCCTCCTCTCTCTCTGCCTGCCTCTCTGCCTACTTGTGATCTCTGTCTGTCAAATAAATAAAAACAAAATAAAAAAAAACGTGGTTGAAAAACCTTGGACCAATATTTATGTTCACTTTTCTGACACAATATCCTATCTATTAATTAAAATATATTTCTATGACCTTCTCATTGAAACTAGAAATCAAGCATCATGCACAAAAATGTATGCTCTAACAAACTAAGAAAACAAACATTTGAATTAAAAGTAAGAAAATAAGATATACGGGGACTAAATTCTGTGCACTTGGAAAAGATGGTCTAAAATTTTGACTCCAGGCCTCCCACAAGTTAGTGCAAAGAGGAAACACAATAAACGTCATGATTTATGGTGTGTAAAATACAACTAAGCTGCTTTCTCACAGAAAAACATTTATGGTACTGACGCCTGATAGAAATTTCTCCCATGTGTCACCGTAAAATGGTGTCTTGAACACTGACCCCAGCCATATCCTCAAAGTAAATGGATTTGAGTTATGTGGGCTGGTCCGATTGCTGTTACTCAGTATCACCCTACAATACTCCCTTTGTCTGAGGAAGAATAAAACTGCTGAGAAACGAATCTGGCAAATGACATACCCACTCTCAGTGCAACGTTCAATCTGAGTGTTGAGGGTAAGCCACGCTGGGAGTCCTTATGTTATAGTTGTTGCCAGTTCTAAGAGATTTGCAAAAAATACTCTGGGTATGCAGGCTGGTATCTAAGGATATGATCAATGACAGGGCAGCCCGTTTCACTTGTGCTGGGGCCATCAAAGCCACCACTAGTTCCAGGCTTAGTGTCCATGAAAATCATGTTTCAGTGTCACATTCCTAGGCCCTAGAGATTTAGATTCAGGATTTTTCAGGCCCACTGAAAATTCATATCTGTAAGTATAGTACAAATATGTATACTGAAATTCATATATTTATAATCACCCCAAGTGTACATGAGACCACCAAAATGGTTTCCTTTGCTTCTTGAATAGAGCTAAACAGAGCTCTACTGTGTAATTGAGTCCTAACCAGTAGAATGTAAGCAAAAGTGATGTAGGTGACTTCTAGCACTGGCCCCTAAAACCACTCTCGAATTCTCAACATTGACTCTTTTTCCTCTTATTATCTGACAGATGGATACAAAGACTCTAGCTGAGGGCTCTTAAGGCCCTGGATGATAGCAGAGGCATTAGGTAGAGGGACTTTCTGCCCCTAGATGGGAAGACCATCCTTTGCAACCCATCAGTGAACCATGAGATGAGCAGTAATGCAGTTCTGTGCTGTAAGCTACTGAGATTTGTGGACTGTTCATTACAGGACCCAGCTTTCCTCACCCTAATACAGCTGGTGATTCTAAAATGGCCCAATAACCACATTTGGAGAAACACTTCCCTGTGCAAAGCTATGACAAAGCAAATGATTCAGACTTCTGGTGATAATTCCTTAGCTTGTAACAATGATTCAGATGATAAGAATCGCAGGTAGGGTAGCCATCCAGGTGAATTCAAGGTTTGGGGGAGGGGCCTCTCTAATCACATCTTATAAATGATGCCACCTCATAAAATATACTTGGAAGTTCATTGTGGTATTTTTTTTTTCTGAAAATTTCTCTTGTCTCCCCCCCCCCTTGATCTTGTCACCAATGTGGGGAAAAGATGAGTCTCGGGGGGGGGGCGGAGAAGGAAGCAAGAGCACTCGTATCTGTAGACAATCTGCTATGTGGCGGACACTATACTTAATACTTTTCACGCGTTATCTTCTTAATGCTCACAGGTATTCCTCCAAAATCAGCAGCGATATTCTCATTTCACAATGAGGACTCTAAAACTTTGTCAGAATTCTTGTGCTAAGCGTTTAGAGATTGGCTAGTGAGTTTATAGTTCTGCTCCTTTAAGGAATCTAACAGGGTGATCTCAGTACACCTGGACTGCGCATCTCAGTGGGAAGGGAGAGAAAGGGGTGTGACTTTAGTTTTAGTGGTGCTGCTGGACTGAAGCCCAGTTTGGAGAGAGCAAGAGTCCTGTTGACCCAGTTCTGGGAGGAGCTGTTGTAAATGGACTTCAGATGAACCTGTTTGGGGGTGCCTGGGTGGCAAATAGTCCTTAAGCATCTGCCTTTGGCTCAGGTCACTCCCAGGACCCTGAGATCAAGCCCCACATCAGGCTCCATGCTCGGCAGGAAGCCTGCTTCTCCTTCTCCCACTCCCCCTGCTTGTGTTCCCTCTCTTGCTGTCTTTCTCTCTGTCAATTAAATAAGTAAATAAATAAAATCTTGTTTTAAGGAGAAGATGAACCTCTTTGGACGTGGTAAGTTCCCTGAACTCTGGTTCTGGAAAAGGGACAGGCTTTGCACCTGAGAAAGGTACTATTTTGGCTCTAGAAACTCCATTTCTAGAGAACAATTCTAAGGAAATAATTTGAAATATGGAAAAGGCTATACACAAAAAGTTTCACCATGACCCTACTTGTAAGTAGAAAAAGAGGAAATGACCCATATGTTGTTTAAGTTGATATGTCATTTAATGATGCATTGTTAAGTAAAATACATAGCCATTAAAATAATCAAGCAAAGGGTTTGCAATTACTTTTAAAATGCTTACAGGATAATGTAAAGTGAAAAACATTAAAATACAGATTTGAAGAAATATGGCCATCTACAACGAGAAATCAACACATCAAAAACTAACTGTAGAAAAAAGATGGGAAAGAAATATTCCAATGGTAAACAGTGTTTGTCTTTGGGAGAAAGAATTATAAGCAGTTTTCCCCACTTTTCTGATTGTTTTCAAATGTTCTTTTGCTCACCTGTATGTTTTATAATGGGACATCATAAAATAAGAATATTTTAGATGTGATGCATTTTTAAAGGAGATCATTTAGAGTAAGAATTTTAACCTGTCTTTTTAGAAGTGTGAAGTAAAGCACACAGAAAACTGTATCAAATACACAGATCAAAGATTTACTACAAGATGAGCACCACCACGGTGGAGAAGTAGAACACGGCCCGTGCCCCAGGAGCCCCTTGAACGTCCCCCCTCTCGATCACCATCCCCTTCCAGGACACCCCATTTCCTTCTTTTTCTTTAGAATTCTGTCTCCTATGTTTGAATCCTTAAAAACAATGATTTCATCTGCATTTTGAGTGTTGTATAAATGGAACCACAGAACATTACTGTCTACCTGCTTTTTTTTGTTCAACACTATGAAGAGAGATATCCATGTTGCAGCATATAACAACGTTCACCCATTGCTGTGCAGTATTGCCTATATGAACACCTCTGTAGATTCCCCATGGAAGTTTCCAGTTTGGGCCATTATAAACCATGCTGCATTGAGCATTCTTCTACATGTCTCGTAGTGCGCATGTGCAGACATTTCTTTGTGTATAAACCTGGTAGTGGGATTTCTGGGTCATAGGGTATGTGTGTCTTTAACTTCGGTGGATAGATGATGTCAAACTCCTTTCAGCGGGGGCTCTAATACTTTACGCCCCCCCCCCAACAGGAAGCACATGCTTTAACTAGTTTTGGAATGGGAGTCTATGGCCCCTAAAAGGAGATTGTAGAGGATTTGTTTTTCTGTCCCTTTGTTTCCCTGGGGACAGATGGGGGCAGAGGGAAGCTTCAGTATCAGATTATGGAGTCCCCAAGGCTCACAATGGATATCACCATTGCTGTACACTTGACAGATCAGAATCTAAGCTGACTTTGAAGTGAATCTACCAACACAATGAAAAACCCGCCACCCAGGGAGCTGAGAGTTACCCAGAAATTCAACAGTTGCCTGAACAGTGTTAGGCACTGAGGAGTAAATGCATCACACAAGTAAATTATTTTCGGTAGTTCTCAATCTGAGGCCCTTAGGAAGACGTAGAGGTGGTAATGGGGCTTCACCAAGTATTTTAAATATTAAATCGAAATTAAAAAAAATAAAACATTTACAGAGGATTGAATTTCTAAAACTTCCTAGCTTTGTTTTTGCCTGGAATGCTTTGAATCATTTCAAGAGCTCCGGCTGTTTCAGGCTAATCACAAGCTTTGGTTGGAAGTTATGTGTATCTCTGATGAATAAAAACAGAAAAGAATGATCTCTTAAACATTGGGGTTCATGGGGCCCGTAGTGATGATGAGGTTGGCTGGCACTGAAGGGTTTAGGAGGAAGAACATGGGTGCTTTGGGCCACCCCTAAACACACTCACAACTACCGGCTCCAGTAACTCCTTCTTGGCCGCTCTGTACTTCCTAAGCCAGGCTCTCTCCTTGGGTTCCCAGGTGTGATGACGTATTCACCCATAGTTGCGGGGCATCAGGACTTAGAATTCAACTAGCTTGTATACCAGGATGAAAGAACAAGACATGGAGATGACTCGTGCCGCTTCTCTGACAAATACACCTTGGGAAGCAGAATGCGGGTTCCCGGAGGGTGAACAGAAAGACCCTGTATTCATTGTCTATGGTTTCCGTAGCAAATTACCACAGACTCGGTGGCTTACAACCGTATAATGTGTTGTCTCGCGGTCTACAGGTTAAAAGTCAGACACAGGTCTCAGTGTCTAATAGCAGGGATGTGTTCCTTTCTGGAGGCTCGAGGGGAGAAGCTCTCTCCTTGCCCTTTCCAGCTTTTGGAGGCTGCCCCCGTTCCTTGGCGTGCTACCCTCCTCCTTCCATCTGCAAAGCCATGATCTTGCATCCCTCTGACCATTTTCTTCCTGTAGCCACACCCCACCTCTGCCTCTCTTCTTCGGCCTCCCTGTTCCACTTTTAAGAATCCCATGCTGGGGCGCCTGGGTGGCTCAGTGGGTTAAACCTCTGTCTTCAGCTCAGCTCATGATCTCAGGGTCCTGGGATCGAGCCCCACATCATGCTTTCTGCTCAGCAGGGGACCTGCTTCCCCCTCTCTCTCTCTCTCTGCCTGCCTCTCTGCCTACTTGTGATCTCTGTCTCTGTCAAATAAATAAATAAAATCTTAAAAAAAAAAAATTCCCATGGTCACTTAGAGCCCGCCGGTGTCATGCTGCCTAACGTATTTTGCAATCAGCTGATTGGCAGTCCTAATTGCACCTGTGTCCTTAATTCCCTCTGCTGTGGAACCTCGAATAATCGCACGTTCCAAGGACTGTGGGTGGGTCCAGTATTCAGCCCTTCTCAGACCCTCTGAATCAGAACAGTTGGTGAGTGCGCTGTGGGCGGCACAGCGAGAGGGGGCCCTGAGTAGAAGTGGCAAAGTAAGCAAACAGTTGTCTCCCTGCTTCCTCCTGGTGAAGCCGGGTGCCTGGGAAGGTGAGCAGACTCTGTAGACGAAGTGACTGCCCATCACAATCCTGGAAGCGACATCCTGGCGTTTACTGAAGCGTCCCTGTCCACTTTCCGGGGATTTTCAGGCCACCGCTTGACTTGCCGCGGAGACACCTGCTAGGCCGAGGGGTGGTGTGGTTGCACCCTCTTTCCCTGGCATCCCTGGAGACCTACTGTTGGAATGTTGCCCTGAGGGGTGGAGGGACTAAAAATGCCAGATGGAGGGACAAAAATACTAGAAATCAGCGGGGTCCTAGCAGCCAAGAAGGACACCTCTATGCGTCAGATCTCGGGCGTAAGAACTGTATATGCCTCGTCTTCATCTTTGCAAAAAACAGCTACGATCGATCACCACACCCGAGTTGAGAACATCCCTGCAGTCATGATCAAGCAGGGACGGCCAGGGAGAAGAGTAGGGAACATCCAGGGTTTTTTTTTTTGTTTTTTTAACTTGTGAATCCTTGTCGTTCTAAAGGAGGTTGCTTTTCGTTTGATCTTTCTCAGCTTCCGCTAAAAGACACGGAGCTCTCTTGGCTGTCTGCACCTTCTCTCTGCCAGCCTGGTGAAGGGAAGCAAGAAGTCGTTACATTTCTCATGGAGCGGATTAAAAATGCCAGTTCCCAGGATCGGATGGCCGACTTGCCCTCAGTGCCACCTGGCCCCCTTTGAGGCTGCAGGGATGTTGAGAGGGCTGGGGGTCGGGGGGTAGCCAAGGGATTTAGGTCTCCTTTGTCCCCAGACTCTCTTGTTTGGGTGGGGTCGCATCTGTTGTGGGGGATGGCTGTCCTAGAATGAGGTCTATGGCGTGGCCGTCTCTGCTCCCTGGCCTCGTTGGCATGGGACCAGCCTTTCTTACATGGGTGTGAGCCTCCTGCCCTGTTTATGGAGAAAGCTGGTAAGAACGGTTGAGACTGTGTTTCTCGACCGTCATTCTGACTCTGCTTTATTTATCGCCGTGGTTCTCGGTGATCTCCCCTCTGGGATTCCTACACCACAGAGGTAAGTTGCCTGGCCGCCACCCACCCTGGTATCTGAGTTCCTTGTGTTTCATGTTTCAGATGATTTCCTGTGTGTTATTGCTACCTTTGGAGGAAGTTTCTAGAAAGCAAATTCCATTCTCATTTTCTCTCTCTTCTTTCACTCACACCAGTTCTGAGACGTACAAAGTACATTAAAAAAACAAAACAAAACCTGCTAGTTTATTTATTTTTTTGGTTGGATTATAGCAGAAATTAAGCTATTTAAGTGGATTTCTGACATATGCGGACCTCTGGTAGAAATAATAGAAAGATCAGTAACTTCTGAGCAACCACATATCCAATAAAATGCTGCTTTATTGAAAATGATTTTCCATTACCTACATTTTATCCTCTAAAACCAAGATTCATGTCAGAAAATTCCTTTTGCTATTGTGTCAGTAAATCTTTTATATCTTGAAAATGTGGTATGTTTTCTCCTTGCTGAAAATGGGGACTATATGAGTAATTTTGTTTTCTTTCTGCCAGAGAGCCCAAAGGAACATTGGAAACCTAGTCAGAACAATGAAATGAAGTCCTTAATGTGGCTCAAACTCTCCATTCTGTCTTCAGATTATTTGGGGGGGAGGGGTGGAGTGCAAACGTAGAAAAGTTAGGCTGACATTTTGGGAAGAAGAGAGAGTGAGAGGCTGACTTATTTACTGCTAAGAAAGCATAGTTGGGAAATATTTTTAAAACACTACACCTGTTCGGGGCACCTGGGTGGCTCAGTGGGTTAAGCCGCTGCCTTCGGCTCAGGTCATGATCTCAGGGTCCTGGGATCGAGTCCCACATCGGGCTCTCCGCTCAGCGGGGAGCCTGCTTCCCTCTCTCTCTCTCTCTCTCTGCCTACTTGTGATCTTTCTCTGTCAAATAAATAAATAAAATCTTTAAAAACAACAACAACAAAAAATTTCGATTTTCCTCTTTCAAACGCACTTGATTCCTGACTTGCCGCCCACGCTTCCCCCACCAATTCCTTTTTCATTAGGAAACCTGGCAATGGGGCTGCCAATGTTGTCTCCAACCAACAGCCCCAACCTGTGGGACTTCCCCACACAGGTGTGCACAGCCCGTCCTCACTCAGACCCTGACGGAAGCACGCCAGGGGTGGCAGTCACCATCAGGGACATAACGAGACCCCACGGACATCAAAGCCTTGGAAGTAACTGCCTTTGAGACTTCAGTTTTTCATGTGGAATTGTCCCGATGGTGAATTTAGAGCTGAACATTGTCTTTGTTGACTGCATTTTCCAGAGGACCCTGTGCCTTAAAGCTCCAGACAGCCACTGAAAGTTCTGGTGGGGGATGGGGGGGACATCTTCAACTAGGCATGTTTAACTGTTCCGGCAACTCTGTCCTGCTGTTTGTTCAAAATGAGCTTGGGAGCTGCTGAAACCTTGACCCCCTTTCCCTGGGGTCACTGTCAAGCCACCTCCCCCCCCCCCCCCCTGGCCCTCCTGCAGCGGGTTTTCAGAGTCTAGGAGCTGGATGTTACTTGGAGCCATGATGAATTTCATCTTGTTGGTGTGAGCCCTTCGTTCCTTCTGCTTCTGATTGCTAACAGCTTTATTGAGGAATCGTGAACATTCCGTAGACACGGCCCCTATTTAAAGTTTACGGCTCAGTGGTGTTCCGTGCACAGGTCTCCCTCAACTTACAGTGTGGTCACATCTCAATAAACCTATCGTAAGTTGAAAATATTGTCAATCAGAATGCATTTAATACACCTAACATCATAGCTTCGCCTAGCCTGGGCTCAGAACACGTACATTAGCTTACAGTTGGGTAAAATCATCGAAGCCAAGGCCTATTTTATAACCAAGTGTTGAATATCTCATGTAATTTATTGGATGCTGTGCTGGGAGTGAAAAACAGAATGGCGGGGTGGGTGCAGAATGGTTGTGCCTCGGGGTCGCGTGGCCCCCCGGCGGGCTGGGACTTGCTGCCCAGCGTCCTGGGAGAGGATCACGCCGCCTACCGCCAGCCAGGAAAAACAAACAAACAAACAAACAAACCAGAATTCAAAAAGCAAAGTGCAGTTTCTACTGAATGTGTATTGCTTTTGCACCATCAGAAAGTCCCCAAACTGTAAGCTGAGCCATCCCAGTCAGGTACCGTCCGTGGTGAACATGTCCATTATCCCCTCAAACGACCCCAGACCCCTTAGCTTTCTCCCTCCAGCTTCCCCATCGTCCAGCTCCAGGCTCCCACGGATCTGCTCTCTTTCCCTCCGGATTTCCCTGAGCTGGACACGCCGTAGAGTTGGTCTCGTGCAATACGTGCCCCAGTGTGACCGGCTTCTTTCACTGGGCATCATGCTTCTGAGGTTCATGCATATCAACGGTGTGTCCCGACTTTTGTCCTATCCCTCCCCAAATACTATTCCCTTATACAGGCATCACACGTCAGTGGATGGACATTTGGGGTGTTTTCACATTTTGGCCGTGATGAGCAATCCTGCTGTGAACGTTTGTGCACAGGTTTTTGCGTAGACCCGTGTCCGTATTCTTGCTGTCTGTATCCTTGAGGTAGAATATGGTAACCCTGTGCCTCACGGTTTTCCAAAGTGGCCGCTCCATATGACCTTGCCGCCAGCGGGGTACGAGGCTCCCAGTTTCCCCACATGCTCCCCAGTGCTCTGTTATCCATCTTCTAATAAAGCTGTACGAGCGGATAAGGAGTGGCGTATCTTGTTTTGGTTTTGATTTGCAAGTACATGGTCACTTATGAGGTGGCGCGTCTCATGTGCTCATTGGCCATTTGCACATATTCTTTACAGAAATAGCTAATCAGATTGCCACGTTTAAAAAATGGGGTTCTTGGGGCGCGTGGGTGGCTCAGTGGGTTGAAGCCTCTGCCTTCGGCTCAGGTCATGATCCCAGGGTCCTGGGATCGAGCCCCGTGTGGGGCTCTCTGCTCTGTGGGGAGCCTGCTTCCTCCTCTCTCTCTCTCTCTCTCTGCCTGCCTCTCTGCCTACTTGTGATCTGTCTGTCAAATAAATAAATAAATTCTTTAAAAAAACACAAAAAACGGGGTTCTTTGTCTTTTTGTACGGGAGCTGTAGTAATTCTTTGCATATTCTCGACGCAAGGCCTTTTTCCGATGTATAATTTGCAAAGGTTTTTCTCCCATTCCATGGGTTTTCTTTTCACTTGCTTGAAGGTGTCCTCAGAAAGAGAACAGTTTTTAATTTTGATGATGCCCAGTTTAAAAAAAAATATTTTATTTTATTCTTAGATTTTGTTTATTTGACAGAGAGAGAGAGAGCACAAGCAGAGAAATCAGCAGGCAGAGGGAGAAGCAGGCTCCCTCGTGAGCAAGGAACCCAATGTGGGACTTGATCCCAGGATCCTGGGATCATGACCTGAGCTGAAGGCAGATGCTTAACCAATTGAGTCACCCAGGAGGGCCTCTAGGTTTTTCTTCCTTATCGGGTTGCTTATGGTTTGGTGTCATATCTAAGAAACCATTGTCTACAGTTAGGATTTAAAAAAAAAAATCCTCATGTCATTCAATATATATATTTTTCTTTTCCATGTACTATTATTTTCTACTTTAATATGAAAGTAAATAATGTTGGCCAACACAGGAAGTACTGAGTGTGGCAGCGAGAGCTAAATTCTCACCAAGATCCCCCTTGTGTTTCTCCATGGTAATGGCCTGGGGGTCATGTGCATGGCCGCCCAGGGAGACCTCATTTCCCAGCTGTTACATGTGGCTCTGTGACCAAGTTCTCCCCAAAGATGGGGCTTCTGAGACAGGGAATGTGCCTCCCCCATGCTCTCTTCCACCTTTCTGCTGGGTGTGACCTGGATGCAGTGTGGCTGCTTCCCAGCCACCCAGAGGACAAGACTTTTGGGAATGGCAGGGCCCCGGGACAGAAGAGCCTAGGTCTCTAGATGACCACGTAGGGTAGAGCTACCCGCTGGCCTTGAACACTCACTCCAGACTATTACAGGAGTCAGAAACAAGCGGCTTTCTTCTCTTGTAGCCATTGTATTTCTTCTGAGGGGAGGGGACCTCATTATAGCCCCATGGCCTTCAGCCCCATCTAAGGCTTACGGTAAGTTTCATGTGGCTCTACTCCAGGTTTTTTGCCATGGTGAGCTCATCAGCTCCCTTCCTGTGTGGGCAAGAAGCAGGGAAGGATCTGGGAGGCCACCCTCTCTCTCATTCCCGGCTGTAGCTCTTTATGGTACTGTGGTGGAGCGTGCGGGCTCTGACATTGGCCTTCTGGGTTCAAACCACAATTTATACCATGTATGACCCTGGATAAGTGACTTCATCTTCATCATTCACCTCAGTCTTCTCAATTTTAAAATACAGATAATAGTAGTACCCGTGGGGCGCCTGGGTGGCTCAGTCGGTTAAGTGTCTGCCAGGCTTGGGTCATGTCCCTGGGGTTCTGGGATCAAGTCTCACTTCGGACTTCCTGCTCAGTGGGGAGCCTACTTCTCCTTCCCACTTGGGGTATCTCTGTCTCTCAATAACCCCCCCCCTTCAAAATAAATAAATAAAATCTTTAAAAAAAGTAGTAGTACCTATTTCATAAGGCATTTCTGGAGATTAAATGACTTAACATGTATCTAATGCTTAGACCCAGGCTAAAACACAGTAAATACCCATTTTCTCTTCGTTATCATGTTAAACTCTGTTCATAAAGATATTTTTATTCTACAAACACTGATGAAGTCCTAGGAGGTGCTTTGCACTCTGCTGGGTTCTGGGGCTACGGAGAAAATCAAGAACAGATTATTTCCTGAGGGAGCTGACAGCTTAAGAAGGAAGTCAGATTTAAATAACTACATAATGGAATTGGAGCCACAACAGGTAACAGTGTGTGAGGGTCTCAGAAGAAGGATCCTTTAGCCTCAGGCTGTGGATAGAAAGGTTAGGGTCGGTACCAAGAAGGAGGGAGACAATTTTAAAAGAACTTGGCTGGCATTCAGATACCCCATTTCCCAGCCATTCCTGGCATACTGAGTGCCCAGCTGCAGGCAATGCCAATGGGAGAAAGCTGTTGATCTCAACGGACAGTCTTCTAGGTCTAAAGCAGGACAGATGTAGGAAAGATGCATGTGTCTTGGTGGTTCCTAATGCAGAACTAACCTTATCGCAGTCTAAGAAGAAAAATTCACGGTCAAGTCCTCTCTATAACAGATGCTTAAATAGTCAATAAAAGCGTAATAACGTTGTTGGTGACAGATGCCAAATACACTTAGCTGTGGTGAGCATAGTGTAATGTACACAATTGTCAAATACCTCTATCGTACACCTGAAATTAATGCAACGCTGTATCCCAACTCTACCCCAACAACAATAATAAAACAATAAAACAGATGTGTAAAATGCTCTCAGTTGAGAATATATGAGAAGCGATCAACTCACTTGGGTAAATTGTTTATAATCATAAATCATTTTCCCATCCGCCCTCCACCCCTAGCCCACCAATATACTTGACTGGATTTATTCCTCACTATGCATCCAAAATTTAATTTTCTTCTTCTTTTTTAAGATTTTATTTATTTGCCAGAGAGAGAGAGAGAGAGTACACACAAGCAGGCAGAGAGGCAAGCAGAGGCAGAGAGAGAAGCAGGCTCGCTGCTGAGCAAGGAGCGGGATGCGGGACTCGATCCCAGGACCTTGGGATCATGACCCCAGCCGAAGGCAGCGGCTTAACCAACTGAGCCACCCAGGCGTCCCTAATTTTCTTCTTAAGGGACGATTTCTTTAATGATTCTACTCCCTATTAAGAGGGCAGAGAATCTTCATACTGTTAAATGCTTTACTGCAGCGGAATTATTATTTTTTTTTTGTTTAAAGTGTGTGAGTTGTTAAGTAACAAAATACAGAACAGGCATGCCTAGGGCCAGGATTGCTTTTGAGTTTTTAAATGTCCCAGGAAGGGAAGCGAAGAGGAGGAGGGAGGGTGGGGTCGATGGAAGAGGAACCCTGCAGTGAACGGTTCTAAAACAGTCATTTGGCTCCCTCTAGTGGGAATTTACAGAATTACTGATTCCCTCGCGTGTTAGCGGGTCACAAAACCGCACACTTGTGTGGAAATTGGAAAGATACAACGACCCAGTCTTAACCTAAACTCTTGACTCTGTGCCAAGGGTGGGAGAGCGAGCTAAGGACTTTAGGTCAGTCTAGGCAGACCCAGGGATTAAGTGGAGAGATAAAGTTGATTAAACTCTATTTACCCAAAAGGGATTTGGCATTTTGGCAATATTCATTTGTTACCACCCCCCCCCCCACACACGCCCAATACCCTAGTCTACAGCAAAGCAAAACAAAACAACATTAAATATTCAGGGTCTTGCCTACCCTCTCTAGAAAAACAAAAACAAAAACAAAAACACAACCCGAACCTGTTTGTCGCTTGTAAAGGCAACGGGCGCCCTCTATTGGCATGGAGAAGTCCCGCACGTGAAATTTTTCCCCTTCGTTTGGAATTCTCAGTGTCTACGCGGACACTAGGCTAGGTTTCTGAGACTTTGAAAGTTACAGGATCTACCCCCTCCCAAATCACACACACGATATGTTACACATTTCTAATTGTAACTATTTTTTTTAAATTTCTAATCTTTTATCTAATAAAAGACTCTTCATTATCATTAAGATCAATGATGCCAGGAAAAAATTTGCGTTCTATTAACCGCGCTCACGCATGTGTCTGTGTGTCTATGTGTACACATACACTTTCTAAACCACGCACAATCTCTTCTAAATTGCAACTGGTCAGGGGGATGGGGTCACAGGTTTGTGTGCCCTTGCAGTGGAAGCAGACAGACGAGGAGCTTTCCCAGCTCAGCTCTGCCCAGACTCAGGGCGCCCTGGCTCACTAGGGCCCAGAGGACCTGTCTCCTGAGCACAAAAGCAGGCTAAGTCCAGTAAGACGCCACCCATCGACTGCCTATTTCCTTCTGCCTGTGGGGTCCACTGAACTCCCTCCTCAGCCTCCAGGACTCCACGTTGCGCCCTTTGACCCCCTGTCTTCTTATGATGCTGCATTACTGGACTGGCCCGTTGGGCCTGGAGCTCATCAGTGTGGGAGAGTCACAGGTCGCTGGGGAAGGGGCGTCCGTCTTTGAAGGCTGTCCACAGACCTCGGCTTCTGTCCATGGCCGGAGAGCGCACCAGCGGCTAGCTTCTCACAAGTTCCATCAGCCCCAGGCCCGTCTCCTCTAACCTGACTGGGAGGAGGGCTCACCGCAGCTCCTTGTGACCCCATAGGGGACCTCAGAAACCCAACCAGCTCTGGCTTACTTCCCCTCTTTGGTTTTTTAAGAAACGGTTCGAAACTCCTTTTATGCACCAAGCCCTGTGCTGGACACTGTGGAAGCGGAAACGTCAGTCACGTCCAGCCCAGGCCGGGAGGAGTTCTCCCCGGTAGGGGTGCGGGAGAAGGGTGGTGTAGGCAGGTGAAACACAGCCGCCGGCGCAGTGCAGCGCCTACCGGCTGGCTGGGCTCTCACTCTCTGGGTACATGCCTGTTTCTGAAATCAAAGAGGTCTAGTTCCTTTTTCCCTCCTTCCCCTCACCCCGCACCGGTCTCTGTCCTTTCTTCTGTCCTATCATCAGGTGCAGGGCCCTGTACCCTGCCAGTCTGTGACAATGAGAAGGAAGACACGGAAGGAAGAGGGACTTGGTTCCGGGCAGGGCTGGCAGACAAGTGGTGATGGCGGAGGCAGGGGTGACCCCCTGGTCCAGTGGCTCAATTCCTGGCCGGCTCTGTGGGTAGAGCGTGTGACTCTTGTTGATCTCTGGGTCGTGAGTTCAAGCCCCATTTGGGGTGTAGGGCTTACCCGAACAAATCAAATGTATCTAACTTGGAGTTCCCCTGTTCAGCTCACAGCCCCGCACCCCAGCTTCCCCAGCCACAGCTTCTTTTTGCTCCTTTCTGACTCTATCCAGCCCGGTCCCGCGGATGGGTAATTCTCATCTTGCCTTTTTTGGGTTCTTCTGGTTTGGGACTGTGTTGGGACTGCTCTGACCTTCTTGTAGTTGTCTTGTGGCGTGAATCAAGGTAGATGTGGTTAGCTAGTTCTCCAGGAGTAGAGCTGCTAGGATGTAGGTATGTTCAGCCTTAATGGTATTACTTGTTCTGGTGACCTACGGCTGCTTAACAATGTGAAACCGACCTTAGTGGTTTATAAAACGGCTGTTCTGTCTATTGTTTCTATTCTTGGGGCCATGAATTCAGGCAGGCTTCGAGGGGCAGTTCTCTCCGTGTGACCTTGACCAAGGTCATGGAGGTATAACCAGCACATGGTCTGGAGGGATGCTGATGGCTTCACCCATCTAGCTGGTACCTCAGTCGGGATGGTTGAGACCCTCAGTGGGGCCTCTCCAGTGTGGTAGTCTCGGGCGGTAGCATGCCTCCTGTGGCAGCTGGCATCCCCCAGAGTGAGCCCTCAAGAAGATAGAGGCACACATCTTCTGATGGACCCTCAGATGATATGTGAGGGGCCACATAACATGGGCCACACTCATCACTGAGGCCGGCTCAGAGTCACTGGAGGGACAATCAGAATCTCTCTGCTTGGAAGAAGGAACAGAAGTTTTTTTCCTGCACTGCCCAGTACTTCCCAAAGCCTGGTCACGTGTGTCTGGAAGCTTCCTTCTTCTCCCTCACCAGCTATAGGGCAGAGGGGCCAGAACACAGCTAGTCTCTTCAGGAAGAAAATTTGAGGTCATTGACTTGGCTGTTTTAGCCTCCTGCTCCCTGGAGACAAGCTTCGCATTGGACAGTCACCTGGCTCCTTCCTTCCTCCTCACCAGGCCAGCCTCTCCCCGACCTCTGCATCGAGGTCCTCTCTGGCCTCCCCAGGACTGGGTCCCAGTGCCATGGCCACTTGCCCTGTTTTCAAGCTTCCTTAATTTGTGGCTTGGGTTGCACCTCTCAACTGGACCATCTTAAAAGTATTGCAGACTGAAGGGTTGGCACAAAAAGTGTTTCGGTTTTTAATGTATTTTTAGCAATCACCCTGAATTATAAGGTTGTTTTCGAATCCAGAGATGTTTTTAATGAAACAATTAGATAAATACATACATAAATATACATACATACCTATACACACACATATATATAATAGAATCTATACACAAAATCAATTATATATTCTATATGTATACATTCTTTTTTCTTCTAGAAGGATCCTAAAAGGGAGAGACTTTTTCAGCTTAATCAAAGTAAGAGTCCCAGCACTTGTCGTTACTGTGACCATGGAGTAAAGCACTGACAGGGACTGATATGTCTAGTGGTTTGGAAAATTTTAGAACACCTTCCTAGATATCCTAGACATAGGATTGAAAAGAATCTCCAGAAATCTTGTTGGTCATATTCCTATGTTTGGATAATCTTGATACCCAAGTGATTTACCCTGGAAGGAAAATAGTATTTATTGCCTTTTGGAAATGTCCCTGTCATGCCCTTCAGTGACCTGAGCCCGAGACTTACTCCGGGAGGGGACAGAGAAAGAGAGGGAGAGAGAGTAAAGGCCTCCAGCCACGGTTCTCGGTGTCCAGGCTGTGGCAGTGTCCCCCTCCGGTCCTCTGCCTGTCACCCCTGCTGTCTGGCCTGGCCCAGACTGAGCAGACAGGAGGTGAGGTGTGCCCCAGCCAGCTCCGGGTGAGAGAACAGATCACGGGAACAGCAACAAGATGTTTGGGGTCATGAAGGGTTACATGCTGCCCAGCAACTTGTGTATCTTAGCCCGTGCCCCCCTCCACTCCCCCGGGGGGTTTCCTGACAGATAATTAGAGCTTTTGATTTATTAGTGGCCACAGTCCCTGATCAGGCTCCCCTGTTTCCTGGCAGTGAGCGGAACACAGAGCTTTGTACCTCCCCTGCACCGGCGTCCCCAGGCTTGGTGACAAGGTGCTCGGAACGTCAGGTTAGCACCTGCTTTGCAGTGTCCTGCAGCCGATCTGCAGCCCTAGAGTGGCCGCAGGGCCATCCCTCAGGAGAGCCATCCTGGGACTCCATGGAGGGAACACATGGAAGGAATGAGAGCTTACGGACTCTTGGCAGTCCGGCTTTCCTCTTGTGACGCCGCTTGAGGGGCCAGAGAAAGCACCCCGGGGGGCTGCCCTCTCCTTGTGTTTCCACAAATTGATCTGACAGCAGCGCGCTGTGCAACCTCAGGCCAATCGTGAATTCCTCTGAGCTTCTATCTCCATCTGGGCAAATGAGTCGTGGCCTTGATGATCCTGTGTGGGCCGATTCTATTTTATTCCAGTTCGATTGAATCGCGGGCACCTCAAGAATGCTGATATCCTTACATGCCAAGCTGGGCTAAAACCACGCTCCATTATGTCGTCTCCTCCTTCCATGACCCTCCGAGCTGGGTCCTGTTCCTCTCATGTCCAATTTTATACCCAGGAAACTGAGGCACGGAGAGAGGAGTTGGAGAACTTTCCTCGGGCGCACAGCTAGTAGATGGTAGACTCGTGATTGAGACCGTAGCTGGGGCTACGAGAGGGGCCGTGGTGCTCTGGTTCCCTCCAAGGGGCCGGCTCAAGGCTGCATGACTGGCAAGTGGTGGGTCCTGGAGGCAACGCCAGGTTTTGTCTGACCGTGAAGACTGCCCCCTTCCACTACTCTGCAGGAAGGACTCCTGGGTGCCGTTTCTATCGGCAAACTCTCGGGAATGTTCAGTGTGAACGTCGGATGGGCCATTTGCTACAGAAACAGCGGCATCGGCGTACAGAGCACGATGCTTTCGAGTTATGCATGAGAGTGTGTATGTTGAGGAGGTGTTCAAGATACATTAGGTGCACAGGGCAGTTACCAAAACACCGCATGGCTTAGATTCACAGGCGATCACGGGAAGGATAATGAAACAGAGGGAAAGCAGTTTCTAGCCCGCTAGATTGGCAACCACGGAAGCAGACTGACAGTACAAGCACGGATGAGAAGTGTGGAAGTGGAGACGTGTATCTCCTGCTGGCGGTGGGGTGGGGGGTGTTGGGCGGTGGCGGGCTGGGTGCATGTCAGCAAAACCGCTTTGGAAGTTACCCTGGCACCTTGACATAAGGATACCCTTCAACCAGCCATTCTAGCTCAGCTTACACATCTTAAGAAACCTTGGAAGAAGGGCGCCCAGGAACCCCCACCGCTCTTCTGCCCAGAGGCGGGACCAGGGACACTAGGTCAGCTGTCGTTCTGGGGGTGCGATTACTTCAAATGTCTGCTTGTTTCTCTTTTTTGGACAGTGATGACCTGGGGGACTGCTAAAGGGGAGTGCGGCGTGATCTATCTGTGGATCACCCGGGTCACCTCTTTAACGACAAACCTCTCCAAAATCAAGGATTTGACTGTCCCCAAATACAGTCCCACAGGAAAGGCAGGATTGGTGCTTGAGACCTTCCTTTTACTTGCCGGTCTCGTAGTCCACGGGGACTGCTACAACAGAATACAGTATACTGGCTGGTTTACAAACAACAGAAATGTATTTCTCACGGTGCTGGAGACTGGGAATTCCAAGATCCAGGTGCTGGAAGATTCCACGTCTGGGAAGGCCCATTCCTGGATGGCAGATGGCCATCTTGGCGCAGCAGGAGGAGTGCTCCTTGGAGCCTCTGAGAAGGGCACCAGTTCCATTCAGGACATAATCGCTCCACCTTCATGACGTAAGGACTGTCCAAGGCCCTGCCCCCCAAATGCCAGCACAGTGGGCGCTAGGTTCCGACACTTGAATTTTGGGAGGACACGAACATTCTGGCTATAAAGCAGGCACTTTTCAAAATAATTACTTGGTTACCTAATACCTTCAAAAGCAGACGGATGGATTTTTTTTTTTTTTTAAGACTTCATTTATTTATTTGACACACAGAGAGGGAGCATAAGCAGGGGGAGTGGAAGCGGAGAGAGAGGTGAGGGAGAGAAGCAGGCTCTCCTCAAAGCAGGGAGCCAGAGGCAGGGATCAATCCCAGGACCCTGAGATCATGACCTGAGCTGAAGGCAGAGGTTTATCAACTGAGCCACCCAGATGCCCTGACCAATGAATGTTTTACTTTTACCATTAGGAACGCAAGATTTACAGATTCTTGAAGAGTTTTACTCTCTTGTAGACACCAATCGTACTGACCCTCGGACTGTCCATCTTCAGACTGTTTGGGTCTCTCAAGCTGGACCTTGAGTGCTTTTGACGTGATCCTGGCTTCGTATTTGTAAGCCTCCTTGCCATCCGCTTACAACCAAGTACTCCAGGTTCGTCTTACACTTTTCCTGTCCCGCCTCTGGAGTCTTCTGCTTCTTCAAGGAGCCTGGGTTCCTTCAGTGGGAAATATTTAGGGACCACAAACTGCTTCCTGCCCTTGAAATGCTCCCTGTTTTTAGGTCTCTTGATGGCTAGAGTTAGGAAATAAAAAAATAATTTCCTAACTCTATCCAGAAAGACTGAGTTAGGATAAAGATTAAAAAGGAAATACCAACATGATCACATGTTGGTATTTCCCGCTCAGACTGAAGAACCATAGGGTCTTTACCCAACCTTACCCATCTTACATAGGTTTCTCCTTTCTTCCATCCTGAAAATCCCAGTTCCGAATGACACCAACATAAGTACTCATATGCCAAACATATGAACTGGAAATAGTTTCATTTTTTTCTTTGGCAGTTCTTTTTAATTTATTCCTAGGAATAGCCCATTATGAATATACGTCAAATTATCATGTTTGAGAATTACTAAAACTGTCTTTCTGTAGTTACTCCACTAAAACAATGCAGCCGGGGGCACTGTTTCACTTTGGTCTTGATTATTTGGGGATTGGTTATTTATTTATTTATTAAGAGAGAAAGAGAGAATGAATGCATGCTTGTGTATAGGTGGGGAGATGGGGGGAGGCGGTGGGGGAGGCAGAGGGAGAGGGAGAGAGAGAATCTCAAGCAGGCTCCACACCCAGCACAAAGCCCCACACGGGACTCGATCTCTTGATCCCGAGATTATGACCTGAGCTGAAATCAAGAATCAGACGCTAAATGACTGAGCCAAGCAGGTGACCCCTGGGGATTGCTTTTAAAATTTAACTTGTTTTGGGGGCTTCTGGGTGGCTCAGTGGGTTAAAGCCTCTGCTTTTGGCTTAGGTCATGATCCCAGGGTCCTGAGGTGGAGACTCACATCCGGCTCTCTGCTCCACGGAGAGCCTGCTTCCACCTCTCCCTGCCTGCCTCTCTGCCTACTTGTGATCTCTGTCAAATAAAGAAATAAAGTTTAAAAAATAAATAAATAAAATTTAATTTGTTTTAGAATTAAGTAAAATATTATCATGTTGTCCAGTGCAAATCTACAAAGGAAGGCTCATTTGGAGAAGTCTCCCTCCTTATTAGACGAATAGTAGGATACTCCCCACAGTTTTCTCCACTGTGCATTTGCTCACTTAACAATATATCCTGAAGATCTCTCCAGAATACCATATAGAGATAGTCTTCATTTCTTTTTATTTTTTTAAGATTGTCTTTATTTATTTGACAGAGGTCACAAGTATGCAGAGCAGCAGGCGGGAGGGGGGGGGAGCAGGCTCCCTGCTGAGCAGAGCCTGATGTGGGACTCGATCCCAGGACCCTGAGATCATGATTTGAGCCGAAGGCAGTTGTTTAACCTGCTGAGCCACCCAGGGGCCCCTTCATTTCTTTTTTACAATTGGGTACTCCTCCACCGTGTGCCTGAGCATAGTTCATTCAACCATCACTCCACGGACGAACATGTGGATTGTTTCCAGTCTTGCTCTCAGTAACGGTGCTGCCTGAACACTGTGCTCAGTCTTGCCAATGTAACTTTGGGATCAATTCCTAGGAATGACATGGTTGGGCCAAAGGGTGGCTGTAGGTTTTCTGGTACATATTGTCAAGTGGCCCTTAAATTGGTTGTGGCATTCTATATCATGAGACCTGTTTCTCCATAGATTCCCCAATGGAGAATGTCAGCAAATTTTTGGGCTTTTGCCAGTTTCATAGGTGAGAAATATCTCAGTGGAGTTTTCATTGAATTGATTTTTTTTTGAAGATTTTAGAAGAGAGAGAGAGAGAGCGCAGAGGGAGAGGGAGAAACTGAGCAGGGAGCTCAATGCAGGGCTCAATCCCAGGATCCCAGGATCATGACCTGAACTGAAGGGAGACGCTTAGCCAACTGAGCCACCCAGGAACACCTAACTGAATTAATTTTTAAGGTCAGTATTTACTATCAAAATTAGAATAAAGAGGGAAGAAATGTTTTGTCTGGCTAATCTTCCCTTTAATTTAGCATTACAATCATCATAGGTTTCCAGGGTACTTCCAGGCTTCACTAGCCTGTGGTTACAATATGAAGTCCCACTCACTTTTTTTTTTTTTTTTTTTTTTTTTTTTTTAGAGGGAGAGAGGGGGTGGTAGGGTGCAGAGGGAGAGGGAAAGAGAAAATCTTCAGCAGATCCACACCCAGCATGGAGCCTGATGCCAGGCTTGATCTCACAACCCTGAGATCACGACCTGAGCTGAAAACAAGAGACAGATGCTTAACCGACTGAGCCACCCAGGCACCCTGCCCCCGCCATTCATTTTTAATGCCCAGATTACAATAGTTTGAGGTTCCCTAAACATAACTTTAAAGGGGACATAGCAATCCCTATATCTCTGGTTATTGGGGGGAGTATCCAAAGGGCACCTTGAGGGCAGCGCCAACCAGGCTATCAGTGGCAGCCCCTATGGCTGGGTGCTGGCCCCCTTCTCCTAGCGCAAGGGTCCCCTACTGGCGGCCATGATGCGTCGCTGCTGCTGGATGGGTGCTGGCTGTGAGGACATCAGCGCTGACCACAGCCCGCCTGGAGGTGGCAGGACGGAGCTAGGACGTCTGAAGTGATGGCTGTCCCCACCACGGTGCTATCCTGTCTCCCATCCTCTAGCCCCCGTCTTGTGCCATTCTCCTCTAGAATCTCCTGCAGAGCTCAGTCTGCTTTTCAAGATCTTACTGAGATGTTCATGAAAATGGTTCCTCCCCTGGATGGTTGAAGCCCCCCACCCAGGAGCGCAGGCAAGTACGGGAACATGAGTTACACCACCCCCATCGGCTTAGCGCCCCATGTCCCCTCCCCTGGCCATGACCTCCCATCTCACCGGCACTCAGGCAGAACGCACAATTAGCTGACTCATGTTCATAACAGTAAAGCAGGAATTGCTCACTGAAAATTAACTCGTGTCAGTTTAAAAGGCAAAAAGAACCGAGGGAGTGGACAATATTATGAGATGCATTTATACACAAATAATCCTGGTGTGCACACATTAACGGTACAGAGACTAGTGACAGGAAAGATTAGTGTTGATCAATATTCTTGCAGACATTTACTTAGAGCCAAAGAGGAAATTTTAAATTCACAGAAAGCGCTGTTAAGCAGAGTAAGCATAGTGATTGAAATAATCAGGAAAAAATGCCCCACTTTGGAAACAATTTTCTAAAAAAAATACATAAATTCATAAAACAGTCCTAGGACTCATAAATATTACAATTCTCAAGTAAGCACTCGTACTTTTTTAAATAAAATTTTTAGAAGATTTTATTTATTTATTTGATAGAGAGGAAGAGATGACAAGTAGGCAGAGAGGCAGGCAGAGGGGGAGGGGGAAGCAGGCTCCCTGCTGAGCAGAGAGCCCGATGCGGGACCCGATCCCAGGACCTTGAGATCCTGACCTGAGCCGAAGGCAGAGGCTTTAACCCACTGAGCCACCCAGGTGCCCCATCGTCCATTTTTTTAACTGTATGTATTCTTTTTTTTAAAATTCATTTTTAAATTTTTTTATAAGCATATAATGTATTTTTATCCCCAGGGGTACAGGTCTGTGAATCGCCAGGTCTACACATTTCATAGCACTCACCATAGCACACACCCACTCCCGATGTCCACAACCCCACCACTGTCTCCCGACCCCCCCTCTCCCAGCAACCCTCAGCCTGTTTCAAAGCACTCATACATTTAAAAAAAAAATCATATAAGTGAAAAAATGCTTAAAGGCTTATAAAAGGTTGGTTGGTGGTGGTTTGTGTTTTTTTTGTTTTGTTGTTGTTGGTTTTTTTTTTTTTTTGCTATTTATTATTATTTTTTTACTATCAGTTTCATTAATTGGTCATTCTGCATCATAGACTATCAACCTGTTCATTTTAGAATGACCCTGAGCCACTTCCGTGAAGTGCTTCCTGATGGGTGGTGGTTGGGGGGATCCCTGGGCTCTGGGGTCTCGTGTTCATGGCAAAGCCTAGTGAGGTTTAGCTCGGACGTTCTGGAAGTGTCCCTGAATTTTGTCCAGGCCTCACCAGCCCACTGAAGACATTTTAGAGAGGGTCTTGTAACCATGGCTCGATGTGTGTTGGCAACAGGGGGCCTCCGTCTGTTTGTCCCAGTCCGGCCTGCTTCTAGATTGCCTGAGGGAGGAGGCCCCCAGGGGTGGGGCTTCTGTCCATGCAGTCATTGCTCTGATCCTGGAATGGCAGCTTAGCCTGGACTCCAGGGACAACGAATGTCTTAGGCAAGTGGAAATGGTCACCCAAGGGACTCTCCAAGGGGACCGTCTCTTCCCTTCCTGACCCAGGCCCAGGTGCAATGGCTTAGTTCCCATTGAGGATGTTTCTTCTCTGCTGCCCCTTGTTTTGCTGATTCTTCTCAGTGTCAGTCCCTTGCCCAGGTCACTCTGTCCCTTGCCATTGGCAACCCCTGGTCCTACACCTGTCGGAGTATTTGCAGGGACAAGGGTGAGGCAAGACAGGCACTCGAGCTGCAAAATCTCAGCTTCAGCTGCCGGTGGGGGTGACAGCCGGCGCCTTCTGACCCATGAGGTGCTGCCCGTCCCCCCTCAGAAAGGGCTGTCCCTGCCGCAGGCCTTGGCGTCGCGGCTCCGGGAAGGTTGTGGAGGGTGGCAAGGACACCACGCAGGACGGCCACCACTTGCATGGAGCCCTGCCACATCTCAGGGAGCTCTCAGACTCGCGGGCCTGACCTTGGCCTTGAGAAGTCCTCAAGGGAACTCCTCTGCCTGAAACCAGGATCACATCCAAACTGTTGAAGAGAAGGACACCCTCATAGATTTGGGAGCCCCGGGTGCTGTCTCCCAAGACGTCAGATGCCTCCAGGGACTCTGGCAGCTCGGAATCGGGCAAGATGAGGCTGAGATTGCGAATTCCATCAAGCGGCCGTGTTGATACGGTAGCGTCGAAAATAGATTATTTTAATTGCTAATTGTTCTTGAGACCCCTAGCAAGGTATTTTTTTTTTCTTAAATGTGGTATAAAAGTTCTCAACAAGCACGGTGAAGGAATTACAGTTTATTCAAAGGCTGACATGCTGCTGATTGAAATACAAAGAAGAGTAATCAAGGTTTTTTTTTTCCCCCTGTGGCTTTTAACATTTACAAAGAAAATGATTTCAAGGGGTACGCACTAGAAAGAAACAAGCTATAAACAGTTACCAATCAGCCAAATACTCCGATTACTAAGAATGTTCCCTCATCTCTCACTCCCCCTCCCCTGATGATCGGCATCTAAATGTAACGGGAATTATTCTTTTGTTCAGAACTCTCTGGGAGGAGGATATCCTGTTCCAACAGTCCAGGACCTGGTCTTGGATGACCTCACAGAGACAACCCCCCTCCCCTCACGCAGCCCCGCGGGATGCCCCCTCTTCACCGGTGACGTGAGCAGAAGCCTTGCGGCTGGCTGGCCACAGAGGTTGCCCTCCGGCCCCTGCTCCCCGGAGCAGCCTCGGTGAGGGCGTCCTAAGACGGGAGAAAGCTCAGAGAGCTCGAGGAGAAGACACTGGACCATGTAGCGAGCAAGCCAGTGGACGACCCAGTCTTTGAAGAATTCCTCAGTTGCTGGTGTCTTGAGAAAATGGCCTTTTCCTGAAGTCCTCAAGCCTCGGGGGTGTCTCTCGGGTCACCTTACAATGCCCGTGGGTCAGTAGAGCCGGGACTCTGGAGGTCACTGGTAATGTGATGTGTTCAAATCACCCTTATAGCGGTGGAAGGGATAATGCTGTTTATGGCTTGTGCCAGGGCAGGATCGAGCCACAACTGATAACTTCTGAGAAACATCCTTGGGCTGTCTTTCTTTCTTTTTTTTTTTTTTAACCCAAGCATAGTTAATATACAGTATTACATGAGTTTTGGATGTCCAATATGATTCGACAAACTATAAGGAACAGGCTGCTAACACCCCTTAGACCAATGGTGAGTGTGTACTGCCCTCACCTTCCGAGGCATCAGCCTTCAGACTGATCTCTACACCTTGTGATTGTGTGAGTGCCTACCGGGGCACGTTTTTTTAAGCTAACCCTAACTTCATAATTCAGGACAGGATGTATGTGTTGGTGGCGAAGTGCCATGTGTCTGTTTCATCCTTTCCTTTCTTTTTAATTTTTATTTATTTGAGAGAGAAACAGAAAGAGAGAGGGAGAGAGCGAGCGAGCACCCACACAAGCAGGGAGGGGAAGTTGAGGGAGAAGCAGACTCCCCGCGGAGCAGGGAGCCCAATGAAGGGCTCAATCCCAGGACCCTGGGTTCAGGATCTGAGATGTTCGACCGACTGAGCCACCCAGGCATCCCCTTTCTCTCCTAAATACCATTACAGCCAACCTAACCGCTCAGACTCTTTGATCAGTGTGAAGGAAGACATGCTTCACAGGAACACACACAAACTAAGCAGAAAATCAGAACAGCGAGGAGGAGCTCTCCCTACAAAAAGCAGCCTGGCTCCCTTGGCTTCACTGCAATTTCTAATTCTAATTATTATTTTCATTTTATTTTATGTTTCTAATTATTTTCCCCAAATTTTGGTGTCTTCAATATATCTACATTTATTTTTTTTTAAGATTTTTTATTTATTTATCAGAGAGAGGGCGGGGGAGAGAGCGAGCACAGGCAGACAGAATGGCAGGCCGAGGCAGAGGGAGATGCAGGCTCCCTGCCGAGCAAGGAGCCCGATGTGGGACTCGATCCCAGGATGCTGGGATCACGACCTGAGCCGAAGGCAGCTGCTTAACCAACTGAGCCACCCAGGCGTCCCAATATATCTACATTTAATTCATCATTTTGGGAAAAACAAAACAAAACAGAGATCCCTGTATAATATTCTTTTCCTCACTTACTCCTCCAGCCATACTGGTCTCCCTGTTCATAAAGAACATTCCCTCCACATGAACTTCATAGTTTGTGTTTCCCTCTGCCCAAATGCTCTTCCCTCCTCTGCCAGTCTTCTCAGTGAGGCATTCCCCCAACTACCTGAGCTAAAATCATAGCCCACCCAACAACATACCCTGTCCTCTTCCGTGGATGCTTTTTCTCCATAGCACTTAGCACCATCTAAAGCCTTATTATACTTATTGATTTACCCTATTGCCTATCTCCTTTACTACAGATTCTTACAGCTCCAAATGAGGGCGGGAGCTCAGAGATTTCACCCGTGTTGTTGATGGTTATGTCCGAGGTACCTAGGAAAGAGCCCAGCAAAACAGCAAGGACCCCTTAAATATTTGAACGGATGAGTGATGCTGGCTTAACCACTCCCCACATCCCCACACCTGGGCAGCCCAGTTTCTCTGAATGCTTAGGGCCCTCCCTTCCTGTTAGAGTCCTGCCCTCACCACCCCAACATGTCTTGAAGATTTTTCTTATGTCTCGTAGGTTAGCAACGTAACTCAAAACATCAGTATATTTCGGGGCACCTGGGTGTCTCAGTGGGTTAATAAAGCCTCTGCCTTCGGCTCAGGTCATGATCTCAGGGTCCTGGGATCAAGCCCCGTATAGGGCTCTCCACACAGCGGGGAGCCTTCTTCCCCACACCGACCCACCCTCTGCCTGCTTCTCTGCCTACTTGTGATCTCTGTCTGTTGAATAAAGAAAAATCTTAAAAAAAAATTGGTATATTTCAGGCAGGTTCTGTTTTGTCTTGAACTGGAGGAACCTTCAAAGAATCTGGTTTTTCATACTGATGAAAGTGAAAGCTAAATTTTATTCTTTGACTATCCTATTAAATTCATTTTGGTAGAAATTTAATGTTCCCCCATCTATTTTCTTAGGTGAAATTTGTTTATAAATTTCCTTCCTTTATGTAATCCTCTACCTTTGACAGAATTTAATGTCACTGTTGTGTTAGTTTGGCAAATACTAAATCTACTATGTATATGGCTTATGAATTGTTGGGAGATCTGAGGGCATTCACTCATGCAAAAATCCAGGTCCAGAGTTATTTTTGAGATGTAACTATGTATAATTTCTAGTTTTCTCTGTGCATACTAGTCTATTCAGATACTAAGATCTTCTTGGGGTGCCTGGCACACTCAGTAAGTAAAGCATATGACTCTTGATCTCAGAGGTGTAAGTTTGAGCCCCATGTTGGGTGCGGAGGTTACTTTTAAAAATAAATTATTTTTTAAAGAAGATCTTCTTAGGGCTCCTCGGTGGCTCAGTGGGTTAAGCCGCTGCCTTCGGCTCAGGTCATGATCTCAGGGTCCTGGGATCAAGTCCCGCATGGGGCTCTCTGCTCAGCAGGGGGCCTGCTTCCCTTCCTCTCTCTCTGCCTGCCTCTCTGCCTGCTTGTGATCTCTGTCAAATAAATAAATAAAATCTTAAAAAAAAAAGAGAAGATCTTCTTATAGCAATTTTGATAACTTAATATTTTCTACAGAAATCATACATTTCAACAAAAAGGCAGCCTAATGAATGGGAGAAGATATTTGCAAATCATTTATCCAAATAAGGGATTAATATCCAAAATATACAAATAACTCATACAAATCAACATCAAAAAATATATAATCCAATTTCCCTCAACTCCCTTCTCCTCTCCATCTCCCCTTGTCCTCCATGCTATTTGTTATGCTCCACAACTAAGTGAAACCATATGATAATTGACTCTCTCTGCTTGACTTATTTCACTCAGCATAATCTCTTCCAGTCCCGTCCATGTTGCTACAAAAGTTGGGTATTCATCCTTTCTGATGGAAGCATAATACTCCATAGTGTACATGGACCACATCTTCCTTATCCATTCGTCCGTTGAAGGGCATCTTGGCTCTTTCCACAGTTTGGCGACTGTGGCCATTGCTGCTATAAACATTAGGGTACAGATGGCCCTTCTTTTCACTACATCTGTATCTTTGGGGTAAATACCCAGGAGTGCAATTGCAGGGTCATAGGGAAGCTCTATTTTTAATTTCTTTTGGAATCTCCACACTGTTTTCCAAAGTGGCTGCACCAATTTGCATTCCCACCGACAGTGTAAGAGGGTTCCCCTTTCTCCACATCCTCTCCAACACACGTTGTTTCCTGTCTTGCTAATTTTGGCCATTCTAACTGGTGTAAGGTGATATCTCAATGTGGTTTTAATTTGAATCTCCCTGATGACTAGTGATGATGAACATTTTTTCATGTGTCTGATAGCCATTTGTATGTCTTCATTGGAGAAGTGTCTGTTCATATTTTCTGCCCATTTTTTTTTTTTTTATATGATTGTCTGTTTTGTGTGTGTTGAGTTTCAGGAGTTCTTTATAGATCCTGGATATCAACCTTTTGTCTGTACTGTCATTTGCAAATATCTTCTCCCATTCCGTGGGTTGCTTCTTTATTTTGTTGACTGTTTCCTTTGCTGTGCAGAAGCTTTTGATCTTGATGAAGTCCCAAAAGTTCATCTTCACTTTTGTTTCCTTTTGCCTTTGGAGACATATCTTGAAAGAAGTTGCTGTGGCTGATATCGAAGAAGTTACTGCCTATGTTCTCCTCTAGGATTCTGATGGATTCCTGTTTCATGTTGAGGTCTTTTATCCATTTTGAGTTTATCGTTGTGTATGGTGTAAGAGAATGGTCAAGTTTCATTCTTCTGCATATAGCTGTCCAGTTTTCCCAGAACCATTTATTGAAGAGACTTTTTTCCACTGTATATTTTTTCCTGTTTTGTCAAAGATTAATTGACCATAGAGTTGAGGGTCCATATCTGGGCTCTCTACTCTGTTCCACTGGTCTATGTGTCTGAGGGAAATTGGAAGGGGAGGTGAACCATGAGAGACTATGGACTCTGAAAAACAATCTGAGGGTTTTGAAGGGGCGGGGGGTGGGAGGTTGGTGGAACCAGGTGGTGGGTATTGGAGAGGGCACAGATTGCATGGAGCACTGGGTGTGGTGCAAAAACAATGAATACTGTTAGGCTGAAAAAAAAAATATATATATATATATATATATATATATATATATATATATTCCAATTAAAAATGGGCAGAGGACCTAAATAGACATTTTTCCAAAGAAGACATCCAGATGGCCAACAGACACAAAAAAAGATGCTCAACATCACTAATCATTAGAGAAATGCAAATCAAAACCACAATGAGGTACCACCTCACACCAATCAGAATAGCTGGTATCAAAAAGACAAGCATTGGGAAGGATGTGGAGAAAAAGGAATCCTTGTGCACTCTTGAAAGGAATGTAAATTGGTTCAACCCTAGGGAAAACAGTATGCAAGTTGCTCAAAAGTTAAAAATGGAAATATCATACAATCCAGTAATTCCACTTCTGGGTATTTACCTGAAGAAAATGAAAAAACTAAATAAAAAAGATACATACGAGTCACCTGGGTGGCTCAGTGGGTTAAAGCCTCTGCCTTTGGCTCAGGTCTTGATCTCAGGATCTTGGGATCGAGCCCCACATCGGGCTCTCTGCTCAGCAGGGAGACTGCTTCCCCCTAACCCCCTCTGCCTGCCTCTCTGCCTACTTGTGATCTCTGTCAAATAAATAAATAAAATCTAAAAAAAAAAAAAAGATACATGCACCCCCTATGTTTATTGCACCATTGGCTATTTACAATAGCCAAGATATGGAAGCAGCCCAAGTGTCCATTGACATATAAATGAATAAAGGTGTGGTGGACACACACACACACACACACACACACACACACACATACACACAGAGGAGTATTACTTAGCCATAAAAAAAGAATGACATCTTATCATTCACAACAGCATGCACAGAACTAGAGGGTATTATATCCAAATGAAATAAGTCAGATAAAGACAAACACCATATGATCTCACTTACCTGTGGAATCTAAAAAACAAAACAAATAAACAGACAAGCAAAAAACAGAAACAGACTCATAAAAATAGAGAACAAATGGGGGGTTGCCAGAGCAGAGGGAGAGAGGAAGATGAGCGTAAGAGGTGAAGGGGATTAAGAACTGTACATTTCCGTTTATAAGTCAGTCATAGGGATGGAAAGTCCAGCATGGGGAATATAGTCAATAGTACTGTAATAATTTTGTATCGTGGCAGATGGTAACTGCACTTAACCTTGGTGAGCATTTTGTAATGCATGCGATTGTCAAACCACTGCTATATTCCTGAAGTGATGTTAATCGTGTACGTCAACTATACTTCAGTGAAAAAAAAATCCACACGTTTCATCTGTATTTCTCAGTTGAACTCTACAGAGCATATGTTAACGATTTAAAAATTTCCTCTATCTGTTTTTATACCCCACATGTTATTTCTATTTTAAGTTCAGATGGATTCTTTCTTCTTGTTTAAAGCTACTAGAAATCTGTTCTATATTGTTGTTGTTTTTCAGAGACTCAATTGTCTGATGTTTTAGTTCTCTCCTAATGCATTATCTCCTCTTAATTTGTCATTTCTTTATCCTATTAAGATATCTACTAATATTACCTTATTCCTTTTTCTAATTTCTTTTAATGAATCTTTTACTTCACTTACTTTCTTTTATAAAAAAGGAAAGCATTTAAGGCTATGCATATAATATTAACAATATCCTATAGTATTTGATATGTATTGTTATTTCTTAAATGTCATATATAATAGTGAATTTGTCTTTCTTATTCTGGGTTCCTGAGATAGAGCTTTTAAACCCTTGGACACTCCTTGGTGGTAAAGACTGTCTTTCTTATTCCTGAAGGACCATTGGATCATACCCAAGTTTATGCTAAAGAGATGACCTGGATGGGGGCTAGTCATGATGGTAAGACCAACCACACGATTAAAGGATTGTGGCTTTGAGCCCCATGATATCATCCCAACCTCCCTACCTCTGGGTAGGGAAGGCAGAATGGGAATCGAGTTCATTCACATGACCCAATCAATCTTGCAAATATAACGAAATTCCAGCAAAAACTGAACACTGAAGCTCTGGTGAGGATCCCGGTTGCTGAGCCTATCCATTTGCTGTGGGGGTGATGCAACCTGATTCCAAGGGAGAGGGCACAGAATCTCTGTGTTGGAACCTCATGCTAGGTGTTTCTTCACTGACATCTAGATTTGTATACTTTAGAATAAAACCATAATACTAATAAATACTATAATACTAATAAAATACTATAATACTATAGTATTATATATATATATACTATATATATATATATAGTATATATATATACTACTATAATACTAATAAAGCTATAGTACTAACAAGTATAGCACTTTCCTGAGTTTTGTGAGTCATTTTAGTGAATTACTGAACCTTTAGGAGGTCACAAGAGACCTCTGAATTTGTAGCTAGTTGGTCAGAAGTGTAAGTAACCTAGGGACCCTTAAACTTGCAGCTGACAATGGACATAAGAGGAGCCTTGTTGGGGACTGTACCCCACGCTCTGGGTGGTTAGCATCAGAATTGTATTGCGGTGCTGTAGTCAATATATTACTTAATATTTTATTTTTTTAACACAAGACTATAATTTAATCATTTTGCTCCAGTGATTTGATATTCTTTCCATCTTAAGATGTAAGTCAAACCAGTCACTTGTGGAATGTTCTGGTTTTTTTCTTGTTGCTGCTAAGATAGAGGAACAGAGGTGTAAGCAACCCACCAACACATAATCTAGCAATCATTTCATCAACCCTGACTCTACTCAACCAAGTCACTGGTCTCAACTTCTTTCTGACTATAGCTTTTTTTTTTTAAAAAACCCTGTGTGTATGGGTGCTAATTTGATGGTGAGAGGTAGAATTACATTTATAGCATATGAGGATAATCTATAAAATTGCCAATCTAATAAAAAATTATTAATATTCTCTTCTATAGCCAAAGAAAATCATGTTTGGAAAATAGATGAAAATCATATTCTATTAAATAGCCATTATTCCTCCACGTGCATTTTCAGTGTCTCAGTGAAAGAGTGCTTACATAATTGGTACTTGGTTGGAATGGCAGAAGCCTCCAGAAAGTGGTCTTTCTTGAATGAAAATATGGTTAGAGTGAAAACTTAATGGCTTTTGTGGCAAGCCCTCCCAAAATCAGGTATACTACTGTGGCAAGAAGTGCTATAGAGGTGGTCACTAAATAGGGCAAAGGAACCTTTCTGATTAGTCAGTATTTATGAATGGCCCTTTCTCCACCCTCTTAGTCTGGAGGATTGATTCTGAAAAGAATGAGAGCCCACTACCAGGCATTCCAAAAGGCAAGAACATATGACTAAATATCCAAAGGAAAAAAAAATACCCATGGGTGATCCAGAGAATGAAGTTGACTAACAAGGGTTTTTAAAACTATGCTTATTATGTTCAAGAACAAAGATTAAAAATATGGGGGAAAATACACCTACTCTCCTCTGTTGAAGTCAGAGAATGTCAACAGAGAAAAGGTGTAACACTTAAAATTAAGACCTCATAAGATGTGTTTAAAAGTAGATGGGGCACCTCGGTGCCTTACTTAAGCGTCTCTTGATTTTGGTCCAGGTCATGATCTCGAGGTCATCGGATCAAGCCCCGTGTCAGGCTCTGCACTCAGTAGGGAGTCTGCTTGCAATTCTCTCTCTCCCTCTGCCCTTCACCTCCCTCTGCCCCACTCATGGGCTCTCTCTCTCAAACAAATACAAATAAATAATAATAAATAAAAGCAGACTAGATGAGCTTTTGCTAGGATAAGACTGGTAAGTTAGAGAGTATGTAGACAAAAAAATCCAAACTGAAGTTCAGAAATTTAAAAGAATGGGAAAATTCAGGAAAGAATCGTAGAGATATGTGGGAATGCAATAAATGGTCTATAATTTGAGGTCAGGGGAAAAAGCAACAGTGAAGAGGGAATAATCGAATTTTCCAAAATGGATGAAAAGTATCAAGCTAAGATTCAAAGAACTCTGTGAACCCCAAGCACCATAAATATAAAGACAACCACACCAGGCACAACGTAAACTGCTGAAAATCAAATAAAAAGAGAAATTCATAAAAATAGCTGGGGTTTGGGAGGGGACTACACTGCTTTCGAAGGAGCAACAATAGCACTTAGAACTGATTTCTCAGACAAAATGATAGAAGCCAAAGACAATGGAACACAACTTGAAAAATGCTGAAATGCAACATGGGCGGTTAAGGGAGTAGGAGAAGGATGAATGAAACAAGATGGGATTGGGAGGGAGACAAACCATAAGTGACTCTTAATCTCACAAAACAAACTGAGGGTTGCTGGGGGGAGGGGGGTTGGGAGAAAGGGGGTGGGCTTATGGACGTTGGGGAGGGTGTGTGCTATGGTGAGTGCTGTGAAGTGTGTAAACCTGGCGATTCACAGACCTGTACCCCTGGGGATAACAATATATTATATGTTTATTTAAAAAAATTATAAAAAATATGCTGAAATAAAATTTCCCTACGTTAGAATTCTATACCCAGGGAAAATAACATTTCCAAAATGAAAGGAGACAAAACTCATCAAATGTATACATTAAATATGTGCAACCTTTTTGTATGTCAACTTTTCCTCAACAAAGCTTTAAACATTTCAAAGGAGAATAAATACATTTCTCAGCCAACAAAACCCAGAAGATCCATCATTAGGAATCATGAACTAAAACAAAAAGGAGTTCTTCAAGCAGAAGAAAATAATCCTACAGGGAAACATAGGATTTCAGGAAGAAATATGAAGGAACAGAAAGGGCAAAAATGTAGGTAAATATAAATAAATATTGACATATAAATTAATAATGAGTTCTGGGGCTAAGACATGTGTAAAATTAAATACATAGGGATAGTAACACAAAATACGGAAGGCTGTTAATGGGGTTAAAGTGTTCTGAGATTAGCATCTTTGGAGAAGTAACAAAAAGTGATAATTATTATACGACAGTGACAAGTTTGGGAGGCATGTTGTTATTTCCAAGGTAACCACTAAAAGAAGAGCTGCATAATGCATGACAAGCTAGTAAGGAGAAAAAATGGAATAATTAAGTTTCCTTTCTATTATGTCTCAAATAATTTAGACACTTTCAATAGCAAATTATTCAAGACTCTCAATCTGTGAAACAGTTGAGTTCCTACTAGTGTTGGTATAACTAACTGCCTACTGCCATGTAATCTAATTTTTTTTTTTTGTATTTCCTTTATATTTTTAAAAAAATTTCAGGTTTTGGGGTTCCTGGGTGGCTCAGTGGGTTAAGCCTCTGCCTTCAGCTCAGGTCATGATCTCAGGGTCCTGGGATGGAGCCCCACATAGGGCTCTCTGCTCAGCAGGGAGCCTGCTTCCTCCTCTCCCTCTGCCTGCCGCTCTGCCTACTTATGATCTCTGTTTCTGTCAAATAAATAAATAAATAAAAATCTTTTAAAAAAAAATTTCAGGGGCACCTGGGGGGCTCAGTGGGTTAAGCCGCTGCCTTCGGCTCAGGTCTTGATCTCAGAGTCCTGGGATCGAGTCCCGCATGGGGCTCTCTGCTCAGCAGGGAGACTGCTTCCTCCTCTCTCTCTGCCTGCCTCTCTGCCTACTTGTGATCTTTCTCTGTCAAAATAATAAATAAAATAACATCTAAAAAAAAAAACAAAAATAAAAAACCAAAACATTTCAGGCTTTAAAAGATTTTATTTATTTGAGAGAGAGCAAGAGAGAAGGAGCAGGAGCAGGGCAAAGAAAGAGGGAGAAGCAGACTCTCTGCTGAGCAGGGAGAACAATGCAGGATTCGATCCTAGGACCCTGGGATCATGACCTGAGCTGAAGGCAGACACTTAATCAACGGAGCCACCCAGGCACCCCACAGTGTTGTTTTTATAAAAGAACAACTTCACAGACTCAGACAAAAAGCACGCATAAAATTTTACTAAATATTTTATTTGAACATGTTTAAACTTAACTTTGTAGCCACTTTTACTCGTTATCACTGAAATCTAACAAACTCTCCTTGGAACTTATTTGCCGGTAGAAAGGATGAATCAGGATGTTCAAGACATTCTAAAATTTTGAAGAATCACGCATCCCACTGATCACCATGTATGCCCCCCAAATGCGGCTCTGCCACAGTCCGAGTCCTCGGTACTTCTTTCAATGCTGGGATTGTAGATTACTCTAATCCCTTATTTCCTTCCTCTTTTCTCTTGATCCCTCACCTACATATGTCCACAAAGGACTTAGCGCAATGGAAAGTTCTGGGTAGTTTTGTAGGAATTTCTGGTTTGTAGTCCATTAGTTTCTTACTGTCCCCAAAGAGTCATGCCCTCTGGTCACAGGCAAAGCCAACAGAAGTCAACTGGATGGAAATGGCTGCCCCTTTGCCATTCTGTGAAATTCCACCCTCCACGTTGGAATTGGGGTTGGGTTGATTCCAGGCAAATCCACTACAGAAGTGGAAACTTGCTTGGTGCCAGCACAAACTTAGCTTACTTTGGTAGTAAATAAAACAAGTCATTCAACATACACTGAAAATTGAGGGTGTAAATGAAGCAGTGGTGACAGGGATTCTTGGAGATGGTCAGTGTCTCCTTGGTTTGAACTTCAGGGCCACACTGTTGATGCAAAACCTCTGACCACTAGGCCCAGGTCCGTCAGGAAACACATGGCCAAGGTGGGCTTCGCACTGCAAAGGAGAGAAGCCTCTGTCATTTCTCCACCGAGACAAAGTTCTTTATGTGAAACGAGATGAACCCCACGTGGCCGCCCCAATCCGATGTCTGTGTGGGGAAAAGTCCATCCCAGCAGAATGCACGTAGGAAAGGAAAGAATGCAGGGGCGCCTGGTGGCTCAGTTGGTTGAGTGCCCGACTCGGTTCTGGCTCAGGTCATGATCGTACGGGTCCCAAGACCAAGCCCCACGTCGGGCTCCCCACTCAGTGGGGAGTCTGCTTGGGATTCTTTTCCTCTTTCCCTCTCCCCACTCTCACTGTCATGCGAGTGTACATTCTCTCTCTCAAATAAATGAATACATCTTTAAAAAAAAAGTGAGAGTATGCAAGGCATGGCAGCGGTAAATAGTTATCAGTGAGAATGTCAGCAAGGTATTTAACTTAGGCCTTGATTTATTCATCTATAAAATGGGAACTAACAATTACAGTACTTAATAAAGCAGTTGTGATGATTCCTTGATACAATGCATGTAAAGCGTTAATACAATTCCTAGGCTAGACCTGGGAGAGGCTACCTCACAGTGGCTCGGGAAGGTTCTTTCTCTTCCTGACAGTGCCCAGAATCATGGAGAGAGGGGTCAGAAGCAGCAAGCGCAGAAACCCGGCTCTCTGTGGCGCCCGAGCCGGGGCAGCACCGGGAAAAACCAAACAGACAAAACAACACAAAAAACCCCCACCTGCTTGCACACAACCTCGGTGCGAGTTAATCCTAATGAGGTGTCCACACGCCTCAGGATGCTCGCGTCCCTTTCATCAGAGCCAGACGCCCCGTGTGCCTCGGAAAACGCAGGCCACCCGGAGCCGGAGCAGTACTTGTGGTCGGAACTGTGGAAGACATTCGGACCCTGCAGCTGCCGAGACGTTATTAACACACAAAGAGCATTTTATGCCCCAACTCCTTTTTCCCCCCAGCAGGGTCTGCTCCCCTGTCTCCTCTGCCAGATCTCCAGGCCAGTCACAGCAGCGGTCCGTTCATGGGAACTGTGTCCACTGCACTTTCACTACCAAACACGTTTCACCGTCGTCAAAGGATCTCTTGTTCCTTTGATGCTGAAGGCTTCTCTCTCCATGTCTGACAGGGACCGAGAAACACTAGGGTCTTTGTGACCTGTGATGCATATTAGGAAACCCAGATCAAATCCAAGGGCTCCACACGTAGGAAAAGGGGGAAACGGAAATGTGACACTCGTGGTCACAGGAGGGCATGAAGGTCCGGGCCCAGCAGCGGGAGGCCTGATGAAACGCCCCCTCTCAGCAGCGGGCCCTTCGGGCTACCTGCCTGGCTGCGGGGATTCCAAAGCTGCCTCTGCCCTTTCTTAGCTGGGCGACGCTGGGCAAGCTCTGTACGGGCTCCAGGCCTCATCTGGAGCACGGGGCTGAAAGGACCCATGTTAGGGAGATGTCTTGAGGATTTACAGAGATACTCTGTGGGCACAAGGTAAGTGCTCGTGAACTTTAAGTGCATGATGATCATTAGTCAAGAAGCCCGGGCATCTGAGCCAGTCGCGGCAGTACAGGGACCCTTCTGGGCATGTCCCACAGGAACTCATGATGCTGAGAAGGCCAGGGGCGCCTACGAGAGGAGTGGGAGAGAAACAAGCGAATCCACTTGCCACAGACCTACTCTCCAAGACTCTGAAGGGGAGCTCCCTTAAAAGGCACTAGGAAAATAGAGTGAAAGCTTTTTAATGGCAGGGGACAGTTCTTTCTTTAAGGAAGAGGGAGAGAAATGCATTGTAAACTCTGCAAAAACAAAAACAAAAAAACAAAAAACAACCCCCCCCAAAGAAACTCCAAAAAGCTGGGCAAAGAGAAGGAAAAGTAGCAAATACTCAAATCCAGAGGCTAAGAACACAGAAGGAAGCTTGATTCAGAGAAGAAAGTCTAGTGTGATGTAGTCCTTCTCGAACATTTTCATCTCAAGATTGCTGTACACTAAGAAAATTACTGAGGACTGCTTCCCTTTACATGAATTATGTGTATCAATGCTTAACAAATTAGAAATTATAACAGAATTTAAAAATATTTCCACGTTGTTATTTTTAAAAAATAATAAATTTATTACCTGGTAAATTTTTTTTCAAAATGAAGAGTTGCATTGTTTTACAATTCTGCAAATCTCTGTAATGCCTAGCTTAAAAAAGAAAAGACAACTGACACTTCATATGTGCTTCTGCATTCAGTCTGCTGCAATCTTATTTTGATTCAAGTATAGAAAGAGGACGTGGCCTCACGGGCACCCACTTCGAAAAGAGAGGGCCTTGTAGATCCCCTAGAAAGGTCCCAGGAACTCCCGGGGTTCTCAGACCAGGATTTTAGAACTTGGAGGAGTAAGGGCCTTGCCTTCTGAAAGGCTGGGGCATGACTCCAGGCTCTGATACATCCGTGTGACCTAGGCAAGCTATTTAATCTTTTTAAAGCCTCAGTGCACTAATGGATAGAACATTAATGGCCTTATTACCTTACAAGACTGCTCAGAGGATTACCTGACAAACTTTCTAGGTATAGTGCACTTAGCAGTGTCAGACGTATGGTATGTAAGTCAGTAGCTACATTTAAAAAAAAATAATTACAATTAATAACAGATATCCATGAAATTTGAGCAGCCATGGGTCCAATTTTTTTGGAACCTTTTTGAAAGAGTTCAAAACTATTCATCTGAGCCACCCTAGCCCAGGGAAAAACATTTTAAGTATCTTTTAATCACAGCCTTTCCACTCCTTAATGTTACATGCAGCTAGTGATGATTAAAGGCATTTGGATGGAGAATTATGAATATAATAAATTTTTTAATGATAGAATCTAAGACTAATAAAAAGTTATCTAAAATGTTTATGGGAAACAATAAATCTTTATAGATGCAATATACAGAATATGGAGATTTTACCAGGTAATATGAGAGGCCCATCATACACAATTTAAGAGTGGCGATCTAACTTTAAGGCCAGTTTGAAGTTCCAATATAAATATTTAAATGATTAGCAGATTATAAGGCTCTCCCTTGAAAAACTAAAACCATACTGCATCATCTCTTTTCAGATACACTTAAAGGTATTTTTTTAGTTTTGTTTTTTTGTTACGTGTTTTTGTGTTATGTGTTTGCATGTTTGTTCTATGGTTATTTGCTTTGGTTTTGCTTCATTTCTGGAAATTCCACAGCCCCTGAGCCAACAACAGAGGCACCTGGTGAGACCTGACACCTCTAACATCTTAGAAGAATTTCCATTCATTTGGAGGAATGGGAACACAGAAGAAGTTTCTCACTGATATTACTTGGTTTCTTTTAACATGTGGGACAGCCGGGGGTTATGTAAAAGGCGAGAAACATCATCAGGCTCTCAGATCCCCTCTACTCTAAAGACAGGCAGGAGCATGAAAGATGTGGACCCACAGTTTATTTTAATAAATATTTCCAGAGCTGGTATACAGGGGGGGGGGGGGAATAAAGGGGGAACACAGGAAGCAGGGGCAAAGACACATAATTCCAAGGTTAGTAAAGCAACAGTTTGGAGTCCCCAGGGGAGTGATGACATCCTATGAGTGTTCCTGTCCTAAAACCTTGGCTCAGAGGCCTCTGTTGTGGAGAGGAGGCGTGTCTCCCAGAACACACACCATGGTGGTTGTGTTGTGAAGGCAGCATCGTTGTGGGCAGCAGGGCGCCTAACAGCCTAGAGGCAGTGGTCCCACAGCTATTAGACTCTTGGTTGACCAACTTTTCGCCTCATTTTGACTCTACCTATACAAGCTTTTGTAGGGATGTCTATTTTTTTTCTCCACCCTGTTCGCTATTATTAAGGCTGGACACTGGGGATGGGTGGGGGTGGGAGTGTGTGTGGGAGGGAATGAGAGGCAAAACAGGAAAATATTCCTAAGACTACCCTCTTGAATGGGAAGCATGCTCAGGAATATAATCTCCACTTATAGCTTCTCAATAACTGGCACATATTCGCAAGAATTCCTCATTATCAAAGACTGATCCATACAGATGCCCAAAGAAGGTTCTTCCTCTACGAATTGTTGCTCTCACGTACTGAGTGCTTGGCATGTGCCAGGACCGGCCTGGGTGCTTCTGCACGTGTTACCTCAGAACTTGGCTGATCCTCTCAACAGCTTGCTGAAGTCAGTTCAGCTACCATGCTGCCATGTTCCAGGTGAGGAAATCAAGGCATGGACCGGTTAAGAGACTTGCCCAAGGTCACACAGCAACGGGGCCAGGTACACCCAAGCACCCTAGCCACTCTACTATACTGTCTGTCCTATAAACAAATGCATCTTTAAGAAGAGTTTGTTCTGGAACATAGAAGATTCTTATAAATATATTCTTATGTCTCCCAGTCTCAGAGCAGCAGCAGTAGCAGCAGGAAAATGGAACAGAAACTTATACCACAGTCCCTAAGAAAAGAAAACAGAAACTTTTCAACTGAAACTAAATGATTAAAAAAGAAACAAATAGGCTGGTGAACTGGCAGCTCCAGTATACCGGTCTTTAGTCGACTTTTGGAGAATCAGCTGGTTATCCTGTTAGTCTCGACTGCTTCACTATCTCAGTGACCTGCAGTTGGTCACTCAATTTCCTTACTTTGGATTAGCCTTGTACTAATACAGTAGCCACCGGTCACATGTGGGCTTTTGGGCTTAAATTAGCTAAAATTAGGTAAAATTAAAGATTCATCTTCAAGCAACATTTTAAGTGCTCAAGAGCCACATGTGGCTACCATAGTAGACAGAGCAGAGATAGAACATTTCCATGATCACAGAAATTTCCAAAGGACAGAGCTTTGTGCTCTGGTCTCAGGTCCCACCCTGCTCCAACATTCTGTGAGTCCATGACTGGCTGCTGTGGTAAGGGGATGGTGGGCACTGGGTAGGAAAAGGTCTCAGCTTTGCCAGTGTAGAAACCAGAACACCAATGACATGGAAAAATGAAGAATGCTAAGTAGAAGGATGCTTTGACAAGAGTGACTTCTCATCTCCTGTTTTCACAGTGCAAAGACAGGAAAGAACATCTGCATGGTCACCACAGTGTGACAAGGTGGTCCTTTCCATCTTCACATCGCACACCTTTTTTTGACTAAAAGCAGGTTGGCCAACTCAAGGCCCTGTTTCTCCTCCTTAACAGAACCAAAGGCCAAGGAATAGCTAATGTCTCAGAAATATGTGTCCCACATTTTACTATGTTAAGATTAAGCTGCTTCTCTTAGATCTCCCAGGCCATCCCGGGCCAACAGCTATCTTAGATGTCTACACAACAGCCACTGATCCAGTGAATGAATCTGAGCAAAGACCTGCCCTTCCTGAGGCATGAGGGGAAATCAATCCCAATTGTTCCCCATCCCTGCAGGTGGGGTCTGGTTTTCCAAATTCGGCCTCCATTAGTGGCCAGCAGCCCAAGAAAGCCCGGTCTGCTCAAAGCCCAGAGGACGTAATGAAGCACTGCCTAATGGAAGATTCACAGAGCTGGCTTGATTTATATTTTATTCTAAACCAATTTAGAGTTGATGCAGAAGAAAGGAAAATATCTTTGAAGTTCTGAAAACAGGACTTCAAAGATGTTTTCCTTTCTTCTTCATCGAATCTACTTTTTTTAGACTGTTTCCTGCATGTCTAAACAAAAAAGCCTTTGTTGAGAGATTTCAGATCCTGATTGACTTAAAAGAGGCTTTGAAATCAAGGGACAATTAAATTTACTTTTAGCTATATAGAAGAGGGCATGGTATTCACTACTGTCAAGCACTGTGGGGAATCTAGCCTCATAAAATTCTACATTTCCCAAATTAAATTATAAACCCATTTTCCCTCGGAGAGATATAGTTTTAATCACATGGCCAAGCAAATACAATTATGGTTTAGATTTCTTTAAATACTTGCCCAGGAAAATATTCTAATAGCATTATCTTAAGGTGCTTACGAAGTTTTATTTGTTTGCTATTTCTCGGGGAAACAGGAAGAAAGAATATAGGCTAAGAAGTCTCAACTGCTCTAAATGCTGGAAATAATCAAGAGGAGCAAGTCCTTTATAGAGATAGCTCTCCTTAGAGCAGCCACGCCAAATGAGGAGGGCAATTAAAAACAACACGGGCATGTTTTTATCCAAGGCTTCAAATGAGACAGAGCTGTAAGAAATCCAGAGGTTTCTTCTCCTCCAGTACCCCTCTCGAGCCTTACCTGAAGAGTGGGCTGTCACAGCATACACAGTGATACATTCCTGACTCCTTGTTATTCAGATAGGCTCCACTGAAAGGCTGAAAGTAAATTAGACAGATCAGGTGTAGGCTTCTCATAACACCAGCAGGAGATGATACAGCAGATTTAAATCCAAGATTCAGTCCCCAAATAAAGGAACTTTTGTACTAATTTGACAAAGTACAAATATCACTGGAGAGGAAATTATAACCCGCCCAATGATGCAGCCTTGCAGGCTTATCACAACCCGGCCTTTATGGTGCCAAAAATTCAAATTATGACATTAATAATGCTTTGCATTTATATACCACTGTTCATCCAAGAACATCAAAGTCCGTGGAAAAGTGAGAGAACACTCCTTTGGATTGTGTAAAATTTCAGTCCTCATCTCAAAGGAGTTAATACAATAGGAATCCAGTCCACTGTCTAAAACACTGTGAAATCTCCAATTAAAGATAGAATATGAATACATAGAACGGATAGCTCTGTGAGCTCATGGTTGTGCCTTTAACATGCCTCACAACATGGTATTTAGGACACAACATAGTTAATAAATGTTTAAATAATGAGTTAGATTATCCCAGTACTGAAGCTACTACTTAGATGAAATTATCTCATTAATTGTGGCTTAAAGAGTTTGTAAGTTTTCAAAGGTCTCCCCAAAATACACAGGAGACTTGAAGCAATGAATCTGCCAAGTCAGTGCCTTTCAAAATGCTATTCTGAAAACTGGATTTCATTGTTTTTTTGTTTTAAATTTATTTTATTTTATTTATTTGACCGACAGAGATCACAAGTAGGCAGAGAGGCAGGCAGAGAGAAAGAGAGGAGGAAGTAGGCTCCCCACCGAGCAGAGAGCTCGACTCAGGGACCTGGGATCATGACCTGAGCTGAAGGCAGAGGCTTTAACCCACTGAGCCACCCAGGTGCCCTGGATTTCATTGTTTAAAAAAAAAGAAAAAGAAAAGAAAAAAGAAAGAAAGAAAGAAAGAAAGAAAGACCTTCTTGCCCAATTCCTTCTGTTAAAGTAAATTAAAAGGAAAAAAAAAACCCTCAACAGCAACAAACCTCGGAGACAAGCCAACCACGGAAGATCCACGACCTGCTGGCAAGCCCTATCCCATTTTAGGGGATGAAAGAGAAACCAAGGCACAGAATGGGTCACCAAGTCACAGAACTGACTTAAGGAATGAGCTGGACTCTTCTGACCTTTCTACATTTCCCAACTCAACAGATTCACAGGTCAAACATTCACATTCCCTGTGGTAGTATTAACAGCACATTTTCAGTGAGCCGTATAATGGACAATTTCAAAATAACCCACTGAGCCTACCATCTGGGCACACTTGGACGTTTTCCCTCTTTAAAGACTCTATCTAAACTTAGCTGCAGAAATCTGAACAGTGGAAGCTGGTCTTTTTATGGCTTTTTCCCTCGATGCCGGCTCCCAACCTTGGCACAAATCGGCATCCACCACAAAGTTCCACCAGTTCCCAGGTGGGAACCTGGGCTAATGGGACTCATGTGTCAAATGGCTACCCGTCCTGAAGCTGGTCTGGAAAGTCTACTCCTAGGATGCAGACAGTCTGACAAAATTCAAAATATAATTTGGTCATTGCAGGGGACGGACGGACAGAGGAAGTAACAGGCGACAGTTATCACAGTAAAAATAAATAAAAAGGAATCCTTAGCTGAGGAATTTCATGAAGTGACATTTTTTCACAGCCTCCTAGACTAATTTCCTAATGTCTCCCTCCTCCTCCCTCAGTTCTGTGTAAGTCCTGTCATTTGTTTAGAGCCAAACTCAACTTCTAGCTCAATTGTTCACTCTCATACTTACTTGAAAACCTAGTACGTACCCAGTGCTGGTCTGGGAGCTAATGTTACAGAGGTGGGGGGAGAAACCAGAACTGAACTGGCCAGCACCTTAATTTTAGACTTCTCAGCCTCCAGAACTGTGAGGAAATATATGTATGTATTTATACATAAACGTCTGCTGTTTAAGCCCTTCCGTCGGGCTACAGTGGCCCAAAGGCAGTCTGCCTGGACCAATGGGGCTTCTCCCTCCTCTGACCTGGTCAGTACAACATACCTGCTGGAAACAGACGGCACACTCAAAGAGGTCATTTGCAGATAATTTCGTACAGAACGATTTACAAAGGTGGGGACAGGACCAACAGAAACCAGCAAGGGAGGAGGAAGCACTGGGAGGGCCAGGGGCTCTGAGAACACTCATCTATGAGGCCCATGGGACAAAGAGAGGGGCAGTTACCGGAGCCTGTTGGCCGGCGGGAGCTACAGCCTGCACTAGAGGAAGCTGGGTCCCGATTTCCCTGTCATGTCCTCTGACTGTGCTAACATCGTCCACTGGCCAAGCTCGAGCAGTAGCCAGAAGGGAAGGGGGCATGTTATTCTTCCTGGAGCCCAGCGAAGAGCGAAGAGCAGAGCGAAGCATGTGGAGAGGAGATCTGTGGGGTGCACAGAGGAAGGCCTGCAGGAAACCCGCCTTCAACCGATATTTGACTTTGAGCTGTTGCGCAGCGAGGCTATAACCCCCTTTTTTTGTGTCTAGCAGAATGCGCACACTTTCACTGCTGCCTGACCAAAACGTGTGCAACTGAATTCTCAAGTTTGAGTTACCAAATAGAAAACTGAGATGTGTTACTCCCCTTATGTTAGCCAGGCTTACAGTGGGTTCGGCACCATTCTAGAAAGTTACGTGTGGACATGGACCAACTGAAAGGGATTATAACATTACTTAAAATAATGGAAGACGCTCATTCTGTAAGATTGCCAAACGCGCAGAATACACTGCACCATCTGTTTGAGAATCCCACAGACTTATTCTCCTCAACATCTGTCAGCTCATCTCCAGGCTCTGTACATATACCAAACCCCGCTGGGCTGTGTCCCTGAGAAGGGGCTGGCTTAAATCTTCTGGGGTGTACTCCGTGTACTGCACATGGAGCCTCACACGTGGCCCCCAACCACCTGCGGTAGTGAGCGTGTATCTTTCCCTAAGAAGCATCATGAAAAATACCAGTACTTTGCAAGAATCTGGGGGATCTGCCGGCCTAACGACGTTAGCATCAGAGGGTGCGCCGTGACGACAGGGCCACATGCACACGGTCTGAACTTTGCGGGGACTGTGAAAGAAAAGATAGATTCTCTACAGCTTTGCAAAACCACTGTGGCCCACTGCCTGGGGCCCGCTTCACGAACCGGAATGTCTAGTAACAACGTCCAACGGCTCCGTTCCAATGGTTATATGTGGTTCTAAGACAGATGACTTGTGAAGAAGCGCTATGCTGGGAAAACAGAACTATAATGAGGAACCACTCAGGGCAATTCCCTCTCGAAAGGAACGAAAGCCGAGCTTCTTGAATGGCGCTTAAATATCATTTGCGCCTCCCAGCCTGCCTTCCCTCAGTATTCACAGAAACGTCCTCTCGGAGCACCGGCTCTAGCGGGCCACCATGTGCTCTGCAGGGAAAGCGCGGCTTGGGGCTGAGAGAAGGCTTCCCTGAGCCCATGGCATTGGGACTGAGGGCTGAGAGGGAGGTCTGAGTGAACGGGGCGCGGTGAAGAGAGGACACAGGGGCGAGGGCCGTAGGGAGACGGGAGCCCAGGGCGTCCGAGAGCTGGAAGAAGGGCGGCGTGCTCCCAGTGCGGGGAAGAAAAGGAAAAACAGCCAGACTCAGGATAGGGGCAGAAGGCAGGGGGCAAGGCCTCCAGGGCCCAGTAAGCCATTTGTAAACCTTCTTCTTTACCTTGGAAGTGTGGGAAGCCCCTGAGGGATTGTTAGCAGTGGGGGGATGTGGCTGGATTTGTGTTTTCTAGATCTCTTCTGCCTTTTTTTTTTTTTTTTTTTCTAAGATTTTACTTTCGTGACCCAGAAAGAGAGAGAGAAAGAGAGAGCGAGAGCCCACCCGGCACAAGATGGGGGAGCCCAGGATCCCAGGATCATGACCTGAGCCAAAGGCAAACACCTCACCCCGGAACCGCCTGAGTCACCCAGGGGCCCCTCCTTGGCCACCTCGTAGACAGCGGCAGCCGCAATAGCGGAGGCTGCACATGCCATCCCCCCAGTGAGAGGGGACAGGAGCAGAGCAGCTGGAGGGTTACGGAGGAGGCAGAAGAGGCATCGGGGTCTCTTACAAGTGGATGGAGCCCCATGCCTGAGAGGGAGACCGGGAGGGCCAGAGTGGTGGAGGGAAAGCCGGGGCGTGGGCTTCTGCAGTTGCATCTACCCCAACTCGCCCTCCGCCCCCCACCCCCAAACCCCTCCAGCCACGACACTATCATCAGGGAGCTTACTGGTTCGGTCCCTTTTTCTTGAGTGACATAGAACTGCTCTGGAGTCAGCTTCCTCCGCCATTCGCCCTTGCTGAGGGACGGCTCATGCTTCGTGAGAGAACCTGTGTTGTCCAAGAGGAATTTTTTAAAAATTAAAACAAAAAGGCACAGTGACGTTTTTTCTTTAGCTTCTCTCCTGAAGTGCACGGCCACGGGCAGCACGAGGCCGCGCTGCCCCTCTCCCAGTCCACAGGGGCCAGAAAGCTCCAGTACAAAATGCTTCAATCGACTCATTAGTTTCACAAGAAAGAAGCAGCAAGCAGACAGGCAGTTTTCTGGTTCCGCTGGGGCCCAGAAGCTAAAGAGGCGGTTGAAATATGGAATAATGCAGACTAAATTCCCCTGAGGTACCCGGGGGTAGAAATTGATCCTCCTTCTATTACTACGCTCAGAGGAGTATTTCCTGTCGGGATACGGCTGGGAGCAGCTGAGTGATGGAGAGGAAAGAACCCTGAGCTAGTGGGTTATTAAACTCGTCTCCTTGGCTGGTTTAGAAAAATCTCTCTGATTTTGTTTGTCGACGGAGGTCTTTATTAAAAAAATCTTCTTGTGTGGAACAAAGGGGACACTCCTAGAGCTGATGCCCCTAAAAGGAAATGGAGACCAACCAGAATCTAGCCCAATGCCTCGATCTTACGCCCCTTACTCCAGTGACTGTGAACAAAGCGACTGGGACAATACTCTTTTTCGCCAAAGGGGAGTGGGAAGCCTGACTTATAGAATCAGTGTTTCAAATCATCTAACACTAAAAATTGGAAAGGATATTGTAAGCTGTCCACCTCGACTTACAAATGAGAAAATAAGAGGGCTGGAGGCTTAGTAAGCTGATCACAGCAACAAAGATGAAAGGTTAGACACGTGTGGTATCACCATGAAATATGAAACGTGTCTGAAAATCATATTTGAAATTCATTTTTGGTTACCAAGAGAAGGTCCTAAATTATCTTTTAAGTAAGAAAAAACTTCTCTCTTTGCTGCTAGCTCATAATACTATACAATATGGTATGTTCATTATTGTATATTATTGATTGCTGATGGTTGTTTACATTTTATTAAAAGGTTTTTAATCTGTTAACTATATTAAAATTGTCCTTTCTTAAGGACTTTTTACAAGGCTATGGGAATTTCCTGTTTACTCTAGAAATACACCTCTGAAATTGCCTATGAAAATATAGCTCGGGTACACACAATTTTTCTGGAACTCATTTCTTGGGGAGCAAAGCAAAATGCATTTATGTGACAATTATTACTGCTCAGTCCCTTTCAGAGGTACCAGGAAGAATGACAAGTAATAAATGGACCAGGAATGATAAATCTTTTATTTTTATGTAAAGGTTTTATTTATTTATTTGAAAGAGAGAGCCAGAGAGCACAAGGTGGGGGAGGGGAATGACAGAGGGAGCAGGAGAAGCAGGCTCCCCACTGAGCAGGAAGCCCAATGTGGGGCTTCATCTCAGAACCCTGGGATCATGACCTGAGCCAAAGGCAGGCACTTAACCTACTGAGCTATACCCAGGTGCCCGGTATGATAAACCTTTTAAAAAATCTTTATAATCACTAAAATAATAACTAATTCAAGTAAGAATCATTAGGGGATTCTACAGCCCTGGATGGGAGACTGTTTTAGAATGGAAGAGAGCCACACATTTTCAAAATATTACTAATTGCAAAGGAAGAAAACGTACCTTTACAATGAAAAATGAACAAGTCATCACCTTAACCAAGTAAGCCATGTTAGCATCACCGTCAGTGGGCCAAGCCAACATCGTGTGCCTCCGTGTGTGACGCACTGAAGACAAGCACCCCCCGTCCTGCACCCCTGCACTGCAGCCATTCTCAGAGAGCCCACTGAGGACTCAGTAAAACCTAGAACACGGCGTCCTTCTCTCTCATTTCTCTGTAGTATAGACACTCGACATTCTCCTGTGGTAGCTTTTATTTCCTTTGGCTTCCATGGCACCCAATACTCTTGTCTCTCCTGTTATTCCTTGTCAGCATCCTTCCTCAGCCCCACTCCCTCTAGCCATCCCCCAATACTGGTGTTCTCCAGATGAATCTATTGCCCTAGGCTCGCTTCTATCACCACATCACACCTGGCCCTTGAGTGATGGTATCCAATGAGTAGCTTACAGTACCATCCACATGATAAGACTCCCTAATCTCTTTTACCCTCCATTCTAGATCTCTGCAGAATTCCAGATCCATTTATAAACATACCTGGATATCTCAACAAGAATGTCCCATTTCAAACACCATACACAGAAGGACTTCGTGTACCTCTCCTGCCCAAAAGCAAATCAGCCCCTTCTCTCATGTGTTCTAGCTCACTGACCCCATGCTTCAAGCCAGAATTCCAGACCATCAACGCATTACTCTTCCCCTTTCCTTGCACCAAGCCATGTGGGTTCTACCTCCTAAGTAACTCCAGGATCTGCTCCTTCTCACCCCTCTGACACTCCCATGGATCAGGCCACCATTATGCTCTCCAGTACTGACGATCACAAAAGTCTCCTAACTTGTATGCTCTCCCCTATTTGCACCACTTCTTTTTTCTCACTGCCCCAAACTGTTCAGTGCTGTCACACTGAGATGAGAAAATATGCCATGTGAAAACCTAGGAGAGGAGAATGTAGGCCAGAGAAAAAAAACTAGTTGGGGATGCTTGGCGTGTTTGGTGAGTAGCAGGACGGCCAGGGGGAACGGGTGGAGTGAGCAGGAAAGTTAGTAGAATTCACAGCAGAAAGCTAATGGGAAGGGGGCAGACCAACGAGAGTCTTGAAGGCTACGCTTTTACTCTGAGTGTAGAAGTCATTGGAAGGCAAGCAGAGGATTGATATGACCTAGTGTATGTAAAAGGATTACTGGCTGATACACCAAAAGAAATTGAAGGAGGACAAAGGTTGCAGCAGGGCACCCAGGACAGAGGACACTTTAATAACCTGGTTGAGAGATGGAAGAGTCCTACGTCAGGGTGGTGGCCGTAGTCAGAGGGGTCACACACCAGATGTATTCTGCTAGCAGAGCTGGGGGATTTGCTGACGTACAAGAAAGAACACGGTCAAGGGGCACTACTCCAAGTTTCTTGGTCTGAGCAGTAGAAGCTGGGGAAGCCTACAGGAGGAACAGGTTCAGAGCCTTGTTAATAAAAATTCAGTATTTTCAAAATTCAATATTCAGTTCAATATTATTCCAATGGAGATATCAAGTAGGCAGTTGGATATATAGATTTAGAAACTGGGGAGAAAGTCCAAGGTGGAAATGTAAATCTGGGACTCCCCAGCGTTAGAGTTATTTAAAGCCGTGAGCCTGGAAGATTCCCAAGTCAGTGATTGTTGAGAGAACAGAGAGGCCCACGGGCTGGACTTGGAGACACTCCAAGATACACGGGTTGAGGAGATGGAGACAAGCAGACGGAGAGGCAGGAAGGAAACTCCAAGAATGTGGTGTCCTGGACAGAGATGACTAATAAGTAGCTACTGGGTTTGGCAATGTGGTGGTCAGCGGAGGCCTGAAAAGGCAGTTTAGGTGGAGGAGAGAGAGAGAGAGTGTGAGTGAGTGTGTGTGTGTGTGTGTGTGTGAGTCTGACTGCAACAGATTTGATATAGAATAGGAGGAAGGCAAGGGAGACAGGACAAACAGGTAAGTCCTTTCAGGAGTTCTGGAGGTAGCTGGAAGGGGAAGTGAGGTCAAGAGCATTTTTTCGGATGAGAAAGTTCACAGTATTCTAGTACGCTGTTGGGAACGATCCCGCGAAGAGGATAAATTGATCATTTAGGAGAAAAAGGCGAGAGCTGCGGAGCTGTTCTTGAGCTTGACCTTGGGTAGATGAAATATGGGAGACCAGTTAAATTGTGAAAATTTTACTGACTGTATAAGTCTGAAATAACTATTCAAGGTAACAATAAAAGGGTTTTACAAAGCAATGCCAGCTTAACCACCAAGTGAGTGGTGGAAACACTATGAAATCTTTTCTGGCTGGGTTATCAGGAAAAGGTGTTTTTACTGTTTTAACAGCAAGTGGGAGGGGCACCTGGGTCGCTCAGTGGGTCAGACTCTGGATCTCAGCTCAGGTCTCAGTTGCAGGGTGGTGAGATCAAGCCCTGCATTGGGCTCCACGACAAGTAGGATTAGAACTGGTTTTAATGGATGTAACTATGGGTGGAATCATTAAGGGAAATGGAAGGCATTCCATTTTTGACAGTTTAAAAGACAGAGAGATGTGTGAATATTTTGTGTGTATATTTCAACAAAGGGCAAGATCTAAAATTTGGCCAGTGCCAGTGTGTAGGCATGACCTAACTGGGATTGGTCACACAAAGGCCACCTCAAACAGTGGAAAAACAATGAAGGCAAGAGCAAGATTTGCAAATAGGACATGATTCCTCCTCCCAGAATCTAACTGGTCTTGAGGGGAATGTGTGTAACCTGAATCCTGGCTACCAGTGACATCTGTTAAGGAAAAGCAGTAACAGAGGACTGTGATAAAACACTTTCTTTACCCTTCGAGGGCCTGTCCTGCCATGCCGCTCTTGGCTTTGGCAAAGATCTTGCATTATTACTACCGATTTCTAAGAGGAAAACTGACTCTTAGTACTAAGATTGGGAATTATAATCTGGAAAGCTGCTATTATCTTCCCTTCTCCTTTTGGGGAGGAAGTAGAATGGATTAGAGAGAAAAAAAAAGGGATTGTCTCCTGGAAGCCTGGTCCTTAGTATCTTTCCACATGCAGTACAATAGTTGACACCAGAGAGTGGGAATTCAAGAAGGGGGAAATTCAGCAGGACTCCCACACTTCAGCTTTAACCTAAAGTCTGAGACCCGGATGAACCCCAGCTCCCTTTCCAACTGTTCTGTATTTTACTACATGTATTAGACTGACTACTTGTTTTTGATACCCCCCTTCTCTCTTTTTTTAGCTTAAAATTTAAAACTAATATTTAAATTGTTAGATGGAAGAATCACTCCTTTATTTAGATCAGAAAGTACATTTCTCATGGCTCCTCTAATCCTCATCAGTACATACCTTTTACACGATGTGTATGAAAGGCTTCATAGGTAGGTAACAATGTCCAGACTAGTTGCTCTTGGAGCACCAATTATGCAAATTTAACTGTAAATCTGCCAGCCTGGAAGACTCTGTCAAGAGAAGAGACACTCTGCCTTGATAGCAAAATGACCAGTGGTCAGCTACGGGCAGCGTATATGTGGTCCGCATTTACAGAGGGTTCTGTAACCACAGTGTTATGGGTTGAACTGTGTCCTCCCAAAATTCATCTGTTGAAGTCCCAATGCTCAGTACTTCAGAATGCAACTATATTTGGTGACATGGCCTTTAGAGAGGTAAGTAAGGTCAAACGAGGTCACGTGGGTGGGTCCTACTCTATCTGGCTGCATTTTGGAGACAGGGCCTTTAAAGAGAAGATTATGTTAGCATGAGAGTGTAAGGATGGGCCGGATCTGACCGGTATCCTTATAGGAAGAAGAAGAGACTCTGGCGGTGCGTGAGCAGAGAAATGGCCAACTGCAAACCAGACAGAATGCAGGAGAAACCAACCCTGCTGGTACTTTGATCTTGAACTTCCAGCCTCCAGAATGATGAGAAAAAAATGTCTGTGTTTCAACCTTTTAGCCTGTGGTATTTTGTTGTGGCTGTTCCAGCCGACTAATATACTATGCTTTAGGAAACAACTAAATTCTGAAGGAAAACTGCATTATGCATAAATTCTGATGGTTGTACCAATCAACAATTTGGTACCTGTACATATAACATACAACAAGTGAGAATTTCGACATGAGTAAGGTCACTTGGCCACCAGTGGCCAGAGAACTCTCAGCATTGGTCTTTGCATTCTTTTGTGTACAATTGGGGTGTTTTCCGTCCTCAGCCCACATCACCTGTACCTTGAATTGGTCCTTTTGGGGCAGGATGTCGTCCAGATTCTCTCTGTATTCTCTTGTTATCTTCACTATGAAAAGATTTGATTGCTCTAGCTATTGTACTGGACAGCTATACAGCTTTTCTTTGAACTGTGTTTTGATAAACTCAGGTTCTTTTGGGTTCCTTTCTCTCTTTGTGCTGTGATTAGCATAGTTTGTCTTCTTGGTCATATACTTCCTGAGGTGGGCTTACATCTTCTCTCATCTTTAAAGAACACCGTCTCGGGGCACCTGGGTGGCTCATCTGGAGAAGCGTCTGCCTTCAGCTCAGGTCACAAACCCAGGGTCCCAGGATCAAGCCCTGCATCAGGCTCCCTGCTCAGTGGGAAGCCTGCTTCTACCTCTCTCACTCCCCCTGCTGTATTCCCTCTCTCGCTGTCTCTGTCAAATAAATACACGAAATCTTAAAGAACACCCTCTCTTGGTCATATGGTCACCTAACCGCTATACTGCCAAGTGTCACATACAAACAAGCCTTGTTTCAGTAAATACTTGTTGAGACTAAGGGAATCTATTACAACTGGTACAGAGAGAATCCCCAGCCCACTCTAATTTGCAGACTAGTTTTCTTTCCCAACTCAATGACTGAACTGGTTTAAGCAATGCTCAGGATGGTTTCTTAGCAGAGTATTTCTAGAGTGTTTTCCTGAAACAAAAGTTTTCTCCACGATACTTCTTACTTACCTACCTCTTTCGGTCTCAACTGAGAGACCTTGCTCTGGTTAGTCTCAACAACAAAATCACAGAGGTTATGCCTCTTGCATAACAGAAGTCTTAGCGCTGTAGAACTGTCCTCCATTACTATCAACATCTTCTCGTTTCTCTCTCAACCTTCCCTAAGTCTATAAGATAGGCTAAATGTAGCTACACTTTTGTTCTTTCCATTTATTTATGTAATTATAATTAACATTTATTGTGTGCTTACTAAGTGCCAATCATTGTGATGAAGCATTTTAATTCATTTTTCATTTATTCTGTACAACCCTACTATTATCATTATCCTTATTCTATAGAAGAAAAAAATAGGTTTAAGCTTACCAAGTTCAGGACGTGCCCAAAGACATATAGCCAGGAAGTGGTACTATCAACACCAAAGCCCTTAGACACCAAACTATTACCTATGTATAATTTTTAATGGGTGCCTAATGGTTTGCTGAATTGAACTTCTCTGGTTTACTCAAGCATTCCTTAACTGATAGACATCTGGGTTATAGCCAGTTTCTGGTTCTTAAGAGTGGTGCTGTTAAAAACATCTTTGTACACATAGCTTTGTTCTTTTGAGTTATTTCCTTAGAATAAGGAAGGGAGACACCCTCCAGGGAGGGGGTGTCTGATAAGTTACACAGCTCCTGTTATGTATTAGAGTCTGGTCGAATTTTAAATGCTGCTGAAGAACTTAAGTTCCTAAGGCAATTCATTAGGATTTTTCTGACAACACCAGTACAAACATAAAGGACAAGCTTCCATTGAAACCTCTATCCTATAAAGGGGAATGAGGAGAGCTCCAGCCCACAAGTATGATGTTTCCTTTGCCTGTGGTTCTCAGAAACAAAACAAAACAAATAATGCTTGACACACAGTAGGTATGCAACAAATATAATTGGGTTGGCTGGCTAGGACACCAAGAGATGCTGAAGGCCATGATTAGAAGTTATGTTGGATCAGCCACTCCTACACACTGCCTGTGCTTTTATTGATTTAAAACTACATTTTGAAAACTTCAGGGGATGAAAAGAATTCTAACTTGACTGGACACATTTTCAGAGAAAATAAGTATCTTTAAATTTCTTCAATGGACACATAATCAGATTCAGAGATGGGACTGCTGGGCAGTTGCCCATGAAGCAATGCACAGGGAACACTAAATTATCCTGAAATGTATCTGAAATATAGTGCCATTGACACAGGTGTCCACAGGCGACTCCATACTAAAAGGTGAACCGCAAATGTAATCCACCAAAGGAGCCAAAGGCATTTCGAAGAAACACACACACACACACACACACACACACTGTTCCCTGTCTGTCTCAGCCATTGACGAACAAAGACTATCAGTCTAAAAGGAAACAAGTTATTAGTCCACACGTCTCCCTGGGGCCAGGACACACACATAGAAATGTAGGGACACACACAGGAAGCAAATCAACAGGAATCCAAAGCCTGAACTGCTTGCTTCTCACCTGGGAAAAGAAGCACGCAGAATTCAAGAGGGATACAGTGTTAAGAGACCACGGGCCATTACAGGAGGGAGCGCACGGTGTCGGGTCGCTGCCCTAACCACCGGGATTGTTCGCCTGGAGTCCGGGGATAAACACCAGGGGCTCCTGAGCCCGACATTTTACAGGGGATGGAAGTCAGTGACAATCCCCCACACCCCCTCTAAATGTACAACCCACCGTCCTGGACGGCAAGGAGGGGCGGGCACGGGCGCCCCAAGAAGTTTCTAGAGAAGGAAGCGCCAGGTGCAGAACCAGCGCTCGGGCCCCCTAGTCCGGGCCCTTGAAGGAAAATCGAAAAGCCAGGAGGCGGCGGAGGGGCTTGCGCGGTCTGCGTCCTACCTGGGTCCTCGGGATCGGCCCCCGAGCCACCGCTGCCGGCTCGGCCCCTCACGGCCCGCAGGGGCGCCCCTCGAAAGGGCAAACCCCAGAGCGCACGGAGCAGGTGCGCCATGACGCCGCGCGTGGGGGCCCCGCAGAGCGGACGCACGCCGTCCCTTCCCGCCCCGCCTCCCTCCCCGCGCGCCCCGCCTCCCTCCCCGCGCGCCCCGCCTACCCTTGCTTCTCCTCCTGCTTCCCTCCTCCCACTGCTTCTAGGATCCCTGCCTCGCCTCTCCCAAGTCCTGCCACCACCCAACTCATCTTACCCCTTTTCCGCGCCTACCCCTACCGGCCTCCCCTTGACCCTCCCTAGCCCCTCTCCCTTTCCCACCTGCGTGCTCTGGCGTGCCTACCACCTCCCCAGGCTTCGCCCTCGGCCCTTCCCTCCACCACCGCTCCCCACTCCATTTCCCCCCCCCCCCCTCCAGCCCAAACACTGATCTGTTTTACTTAGCGGTTGGTAGAATTGTATGTATTGTAGAACTATAGATTATTTTTAGATTTTCTTGAGGTACATATAAACGGAATCTTTGTTCATGCTGAGTAGTATTCCATGTATGGATATACCAAATGTATGTATCTAGTCATCTATTGATCGACATGTATATTATTTCCAATTTTCCCTTATTAGAAATAAAGTTACTAGGAACATTCCTGTACAAATCTTTGTATGCATATGTGCTTCTTTTTCTCTTGGGTAAGTAGTAGTATCAAAGATGTCACAGCTCTGTAATGTTAAGTAATCAACCTCATTTTGGATGATTCCAGTGGTGTAATTTTTCCAGGGTTTGCATGCCATGTCCTAAAGTTGTATGTGTAGAATTCATATTAAAATAGTGGGATTACTTTAAGCATGCTGTGTGCTTGGGATTGGAGTGGCAGAGATCACTCACCTGAGCCATACATTTTGTTTAGAGCTGGAAGGTACCTGCAAGATCATTTGCTCACCTACTTTATGTGGTTCATGGGGAGATGGGGCCAGTGTAGCTAGTGGTTTATCAACATCACACAACCAGCCAGTATGCAGGAATCAGGATCAGAAGTGTGGCTTCGCAAAGCCAGGGCAACACTATTTTTTTACAGAGATAAATGGAAGTGTCACTAAGCGGAAGACAAGAAGAGAAGTCAGAAGGATGTTCTTGAGATTTATTTTCTTTCTTTTTAAAAAGATTTTATTTATTTATTTGACAGACAGAAATCACAAGTGGGCAGAGAGGCGGGGGGGGGGGGGGGGAGTAGGCTCTCCGCTGAGCAGAAAGCCAGATGTGGGGCTTGATCCCAGGACCCTGAGATCATGACCTGAGCCGAAGACAGAGGCTCAACCCACTGAGCCACCAAGGTGCCCTCTTGATACGGATCTAGATACACACACACACACACACACACACACACACACGGCCCTCTCCCAGTGCCAAAAATTCCTACTTCTTACACTTTCCACTTGAAAGGTACAACATCTCTTCTGGAAGGGACACTTGGCACCAAGCATCTCCCATGTTCCAGTCTATACCTGCAGAATTTGGATGTTCTGTTTAATGTGTGCTTTACTCTAAGTGTGACAGCTTTTTGTATCCTCCTCTGAGATCGCTCCTGCCACTCCCACTTCCCCTCTTTTGAATTTTGATAGATGAGGCTTCCAATAAAGTTATGCATCTTTTTTTAGCTTTTGCTGCACAATTTCAGTTTAGAAATGGTAGCAAAATCAAGAAGCCAGACAACCGTATTTGAAGCTTTTTTTTTTTTAAATCTTCCCTAACCCAATACTGCAAGCTACAACCTTGCTCATTCTTCTTCAACAATGTACAGTGTTTAGCTCACTATTGAGAACCTCCTAGGCAGATCTTCAAAAGTTATAAAAAATAAATAAAAGAATGAATCCAGGATTTATAGATAGATATAGAGCGAAACACACATGTATATATATATGCTAGATCAGAAAATATAGTTAGATTGCATTTTTAAAATTTTTTATTCTTCTAATTTTATTAGAAATTTTGTTAGATTTTTTGCATCCATGTTCATGAGGGATTGCAGTCTGTAGCATTATTTTCTTGTAATGTCTGACTGGTTTCGTATTTGATTCAGATCCAGGCAGATTAAGTGGCTTGTCCATGATCACACTGCTACTTGGTTGAAGAGTTTGTAGAGTCCCCCTAAAGTTTGAATTTTAAGAACTATCAAGAAGTAGCAGAAGTGTATCCCACTCATCGTCATCCCTCCCAATCCCAATAAATAACTTTATTCCCCAGAAAAAAATTTAACCTTGTAACATTGTGAAAAACCATGGAGTCTGGCCTAAGACCCAACTCAGACTATCTTATAAGATGTATGATCTTGGCCAAATAGTCAATTTCCTTATCCCTAAACTATTGCCCACCACCATTTGTCTAAGTCCAACTTAACCATGAAGACCATATGCCAATCTCTGATTAACAACTGGTCTTGGTCTAAAGAGAACCCTTGTTTATGTTTTATTACAGAAGCTGAGTGATAGAGACTACAAGCTGCCTAGTCAATATCCATTCTCCTGTCTTTATTTACAAACAGAGCTTTGATTTTATTGAGGGTAACAGCATGGCTAGCTAAACATGTTTCACCTAGCTCCCTTGTTGCTAATGATGGTCATTTGAGACAGTTATGGGCAATGACAAAAGCAGACATCACCTAGAAACTTCCAGGAAAACAAGTTAAGGAAGATCTGACTTACTTAGTATTGGCCTATTGCTCTTTCTTGGCCCTGGACATTAGTCATGATGGCTAGAGCACTGGCAGTCCTTAGCTATACATGATTGTGAGCCCCACACCCTGATAACAAAGTAGAAGTCAGGAAGTTGGCCTGGGTCTCTAATGACACTGTGTAACCAATGTAATGGATTGCCTACCTTCAGATTTCTCATTACGTGGACAAGTCTGTATTTTCTTTAAAGCACTGTTATTTGGGGTTTTCTCTTGTTTGAAACTGATACTCTATATCTAGTGTTTGGAATTTGATTGTGAGAATCTCTCAGAAAGGCAAAATTCTGTAACTTTATCTCTTTGTGTATCTAACATACTTCCCTGCAGACTGTAGTACATAAGAAACTACTGTTCATAATAAAATCCTTAAAAAGATAAGAGTGACCCAGAAAATGGGAGATCAGTTCAAAATCCAGTTATCTTTTCCCTACCAAAAAAAATTTTTTTAGAATAAGCTGTGTGCATTTTCTCCCCACCAAAGAAAGCATATGCCTGAAGTTCAGTATCAATGTTCTTATTTTCTATGGCAATCTAAAAAAGTCCTAGAAATGAACCAACGGGGATATACCTAACATCTGTAAACATTTTATGTTTTTAAGATTTATTTTTTTGAGAGAGAGAGAGAAAGAGAGACCTGTGGGGGGAGGGGCAGAGGGAAAGAATCTCAAGCTGTCTCCCCACTGTGCTTGGAGCCCAATAGTGGCTTGTCATGGGACCTGTTGTGGGCCTGCCATGGGCCTGTCCCAGGGCTCAAACCCATGACCCTGAGATCATGACCTGACCTGAAATCAAGAGTCGGATGCTCAATCAACTGAACCACCCAGGAACCTCAACATCCTTAAATATTTTAAAGTATTAAAAGAAGTGAATGAAGACTTGAATAAATGGTGTGATAGAAGAAGTACCAAATGAGATAGGTCTATTTTCAGATATTCCCTAACCAGATATAGGTTTGGGGGCCTTGGTTTGATCATCTGTAACATAGGGTAAGTACAGAGCGGGATGGTCTAGAACTAGAAATTAAATGCCATCTGAACTCCCGTAAGTCTGTAATCATATGACTTTTTGTGAAAAATGGAGAGCTATATTCTTCTTCTGACCAGAGAGCTGAAATAGTGAAGATTAAAATAACATTCAAGTTAATGTATAGATTTAAGCAATATCATTTATAATTTCAATGAGTTACTTTATCAAAATTGACAAAATGATTAAAATAAGTGCAGAAAAAAAGAATACTTTTGAATAAAGATAATCCTGGCTATACCATATATTTAAGTTCATTATTAGAAAACAGTATTTTTTAAAAGACTTTTATTTATTTATTTGACAGAGACACAGCAAGAGAGGGAACAGAAGCAGGGCGAGTAGGAGAGGGAGAAGCAGGCTCTCCAAGGAGCAGGGAGTCTGATGTGGGGCTCAATCCCAGGACCCTGGGATCATGACCTGAGCCGAAGGCAGCTGCTTAACAACTGAACCACTCAGGCACCCCAGGAAACAGTATTTATCAAAAATAGGCTAACCAAAAATTAGGCCTGGGAGGCAAATAGATATTCCCCAAATCAATATATATTTAATTTATTACAAACAATGGGAGATAAAATCATTCAATGTGTGTTTTGGGGGAAGGTTACTATCAAGACAAGAAAGTAAGTTCAGAGTCTAAGGCTTAGAGTGATAACTTACATCAAGCAAAAGTAGTAATTTTTGAGTTAAATTTAGTGTCGTATATATGTGTGTATACATATGTACCCATAAAATAAAACAAGGCTACACAAACCCATTTGGAAAGAAAAAGGATTTTGGGGCAATGGAAGCCGCAAAAGGAATTGCTCATGAATCCATGCAAGGAGGGACAGGTTCAGATGCAGGAAAGTTAAAATGCATACATGCTGACCACAAAATACAGAACAAAAAATGATTAGCCCTTGATTAGGGTTGGCCAGAGACACCGAACCAATGGGAGGTGTATGTAATATAGAGAAATTTATTGTAAGGGGTTGGCACACATGAAGACGGAGATTGAGAAGTTTACAAGCTGGAGACCCAGGAAGTCAGGTTGTAGTTCAAGTCCTGAGGGATGGAATGTTCAGAAGCAAGTGAGCTGAGGTCAGGAGGAGACTGATGACCCATTTCAAGCTGTCAAGTAGAGAGTGATTTAACCTTCTTCTGCCTTCAGTGATTGGATGCTGGCTCATGCCGGGGAGGGCCACTGGCTTCACTCAGCCCACCAATTCAAATATGAATATCCTAGAATCGCCCTCACAGACACACCCAGAAACAACGTTTAACTAGTCATCTGGGTATCCCATGGCCCTGTCCGATTGACACATAAAATGAACCACCACAGTCCCAAATTGGAAAAGAAAAAAGGAAAACAACAGGAGAGCATTGTAATAATGTATAAACATTTACTATTAAAATATAAGGGAAATTAATATTATCTATATGGGCAAACTCAGATCTGAGTGGACAGATGGTAAAAGGGTATGAGCAGATGGTTTGCACAAGGGAAAATACAAATAGAGAACAAATGCTGGGAAAAATGTTTAACTTCCCTAATAATTAAAGAGTTGCAAGTTAAAATAGTCCAATATACTGTTTTATATATATTAAATTATTAATAACAATTTTTTAACCAGAGTATAGTACCTTTGGGGACACAGGTATACTCATACATTGATTGTAGAAATGGTAACATCATTTTTCTAGAAAGAAATCTGACAACATATATCAAAGGATCACTGAACTCACCCTATCCTTTGATTTGGCAAATCTGCTTTGGAGAGCAAATCCTAAGGAGAGAACTCGGTAAGGGTTTTTTTGCAAAGATGTTTATAGCTGTGACTTTCATAATGGTGGAAGAATGTAAAATCTTTAACAGACGGGAAGTGGCTAAGTAAATCTTGCCATAGTAATACAGTGAATCATTATAAAACCATTAAAACATCCAATTTGAAGATTATTTGGATTTATGGAATGATCTATATGAACTAATATCGAGGGGAAAAGTAGAAAATAAAATAGGTAATACCAAGAATGAAAACACCTAAATGTGTGCAGGGTGAAACCAATCTGTTCTGAAGCATAAAATCTTGGAGAAAATATTTTTTGGTGAAAAGACACATTTTTTGTACTTTCAAAGTATTTTCTTTTAAATTTCACAAATGCTCATGTTACCTTTGGATAAATCAGAAAGTAGAAGTATGCAAAAAAAATTCTTGAGCTCTGTCTCAAAAATCCTTAACTGATCATATTTTTGGGATATCTTCTCGAGGTCTTTTTCATATATACTATGGTTGATATGTTTTAAATACTTACCCTTCTCCTTGACCTCTACTTTGATTTTTCTTTAAAGAACGAACTCTTGCCCCACCCAGGTAACCACACCCCCAACCCCCATTCTCAGTTGTGTGATTTGAGTAGGAAGGATCTAGAGCAAGGTTTCTCAACCTCAGAACTTTAGACATTTGAGGACAAATAATCCTTTGATGTGTGTTGGAGAGAGGGAGGGAAGTCGTTGTACAATGAATGCATTGTAGGGTATCTAGCAGCATTCCTGGGCTCTACCCACTAGACACCGAGAGGATCCTCCTCCAGTTGTGATGTCAAATGTCCCTTGGGGGCAAATTCACCCTCAAATTCACCCTCGTTGGGTGCCATTCATGGGATACAAATAACTGTATCTTAAAACACTTTAAACTATTGTTTAGGGTATTTTTAAGCCCCACATAAGAGGTATCATACTGTTGGTATGCTTTTACAACTTGATTTTATCATTCAGTATTTTATATATAGACAAATACAGATTTCATTCATTTATTTAACTGCTGTATGGACTATGTTGGTGCGATAAGCCAGAAGATATTCATTATTCTACTTAGAGACAGTGGGACATTTTCATTGTTCAGCTCTTGCAAACCATGCTATGGAGGCGTAACTGTATACAAACCTTGTTCATGCCGGATTTCTCTAGAGTAGACCTCTAGAAGTGGAACTGTTGGATCAAACAAACAAATAAACATCTTCAACTTTCCCAGGCCTTTCTTATTTCTCTTCAGAGTGGGGGTACCAACAACATGCACCACTCCCTGTTTCCCCATACCGTCAGTATTTCATGTTATGGGATCTACTAGTTTTTACCAATACGATGGTACAAAATGGGGTTTCATTGGTCTTTAATTTTCATTTCCCTGATTGTTAATGGGGTTGAGAACCTTTTCAGACATTTACTACCCAGTAAGGTTTTCCGTCTGTGAACTGTGTGCGTTCTTATCTCCTTTTCTTTTATTTATTTGTCAGACAGAGATCACAAGTAGGCAGAGAGGCAGGCGGGGGAGGGGGAACAGACTCCCTGCTGAGCAGAGAGCCCAGGACGCTGGGATCATGACCTTGGCCGAAGGGAGAGACTTTAACCCACTGAGCCGCCCAGGCACCCCTTGTCTCCTTTTCTTTTAGATTGTTTCTCTTTGTTTTACAGCTTGTTAGAATTTTTTTATTATTACGCATATCAATTTTTTGGTGAGTATATGTGTTTCAGTTGCTTTTTCCTATAATGTGAATTGGATTTTTACTTTGCTCATTATATCTTTTGTATGGAATTTTCACCTTTAAATAGTCAAATCTATCTACCTTTACCGTTAGAGTCTGTTTATGCTCTTTAACTATTTATTCTCATATATGATGGGTATCATATTCCACAAACAGTACACCTTATTGTCATCATACCGTGTGTACCCTTCTCCAGCTTGCTTTTCTTAATATTTTGTTTTAAAATTTAACCTGTATGGATTTAAAAGAAGCTCTAGTTTATTTGAATGGCTCTTATGTAAGACATTCTTTAATGTTACCTTCTAAAGCTTCTAGTTTTATTTCATACATTTTACTTTTTTAGTCCAATTGAAATTAATTTTTGTGTGTAAGGGTCTACTTTTGTCTTAACACGGAAAGCCAGTTGTCAGAACTTCTTATAACTGTTCATTTACTAAACCATTTATCAAAGAGTCTATTCTGTTCCATTGCCCTGTATGATATTCCCTGTACCAGTACCACACTGTTTCAATGATATAATTTTATATTAAGCTTTGATACTTAGCAAATATAAATCTCCCTTCTTCAACAATGTATTGGCTATCCTTGGCTTTTCATTCATCCATGTTAAATACAAAAGCACCTTCCATATATTTAGTGGTATGAAAATAACTCTTATTGGGCTGTTGGTTGGAATTGCATTGAATTTATAAAGTAAGGGGTAGACAATTGCTATTTTTCATAATATTGATAAAAGTAATGTAGGTCTTCATCTGTTTAGGTTTCCTTTTGTATTTTTCCAGTGGGGTTGCCCCTATTTTGTTATATTTATTTATAGAAACTTTGTAACTTTTGTTGCTATTATGCATGTTTAATTACATATTCCAATTTCTAATTATTTATTGTGTATCTGAATGCAATTTTGGCATATTGATATTTTATCCAAGAGTCTTTCCAAACTGTCTTCTTATATTCAGTGGTTTGTCTTGAGGAGTTTCTTGAATTTTCTATAAAAACAATCTTATTGTTAAATCATCTTTCTTTCTTTCCAATCCTTATATCTTTAATTTCTTATTGGACCTGAAGAAAGTCTTGAATGGATACAGGGATAGCAGGAAACTTTGTTTTGTTCTGACTCTTAACAGAAATGCGTCTAATGTTTCTCCAATATACATGATGTTTGTTGTAGATTTTTGGTAATCTTTACTAGGATAGAGATATTCCTCTATTCCTAGTACACCAAGTTTTTGTCATGAATGAGTATAGACTTTTATTTGTTGGCTTTCTTGTATCTAGTGAGATGATAATATATGGCCTTTCTTTTTTACTATGTTAATGTAATACATTAAAGTAATAGATTTTCTACTAGTGGTAAACCGTCGTTGAAATCTTGAAATCAACCCAACTTGGTCATGATTTATTTTTTACACATTTTTCAGACAGTTTGCCAACATTTTATTTAGGATTCTCACATTTATATTTAAAACTGAGTTTCCTCTGTTGTCTTCCTTCCTCGTGGTACTACTGGCTGGTTTTAAAATCAATCTTATGCTAGTCTCACCAAATGAGTCTAGAAGGTTTTATGTCTATTGTTCAAAATCAATCGATGTACCTAAGTCATAATTTTAATGACTTCACTCTTATTTGGATTATCAAAATTTATTTACAAATCTAAGAAGACATGATGTGTAGTTTGTCACTAATTTTAATTGTGAGAATGGTAAATAATTGATAAAATCAAGTTTAAAATGATTTGTTATTTTCCTGATCTACCTGGTTCTGCCCCCATATCACAGACATTTCCTGGCCAAATTGGTGTGGCTGGCACTTACTTTTTCATTGAGGTTCAGTTCTCCCTCCAGTGGACTGACATACTGTTCTGAAGACTGACATCATTTCAAATGACCTGAACTGGCCCAGGGAACTTTGGGTTGGCCTGTGATCTCCCGCACCATCTTGTCTCTATCCCCACACTACACTGATTGGTTTTCCATTAAAATGTGAAGGCTTTCTTTGCTCCTCTGAGTCCTCTGCTTTTTGCTTAATCTAAATTGTTTCTATGCTCTTCAAGGGAGTCAGCCATCATCTGACATTCTAGAATGATCCAGAGAGTGGCGTTCTGACTTAGAGTGATTTCCCCATTAGTCCCTCCCTTCACTCCCATTCCTTTTCATGAGCCTTTCTATTTATCTATATACATTACAATTTCAGGACAATTTTCCATGGTGGTTGTTTTTCTTTGTTTGTTTGTTTTTGGTCATAGCTTTACAAGACTCAAGCCAGTCCTTAAAACCCATATATCACCTTCCTGGGGCAGAGGAATATTTCAGCATGGAGGGAGGTCTAGATTTTCCTCTCATTGCATTTTAATTTCAGTGGGTCAACTGAGCAAGGCTTTCATAGGAAACATCACTGTGCCTTAGAGCACCTTCAGCAACCCCTTCAAAATCATGGTGGCAAATCTCTGAACGTATTTCCCAGTGATGGTGAATGTCCCCTCTCCAGATGGCTCACCACAACAAGCTAATCCTACTTCATGTTACTGGTAATTGAATTCTCCCCAGAGAAGGAAATTGTATGAGATCCATGCACATTTGATGTATGGATATTTCTAAACAGCCTGACTTGGAAAAGATTAAAACAGCCTTGTATTCCCAATCCCTCAGACCTCCTCACCAGCAGGACCCAGATTTTAATCTGCTCCAGGTGGTGAAATTCAGGAAGGCTTATAACTCTCGGCATCTTCAATTAATGCCAAGTGTAATCGTAGTTGGCAGAGTGCAGGGTGTTCTGGCACATTTAAGGGATGGGCTTAGAACCTTACTGCCAAGTCCTCGAAGTACCATCTCTTGGATTCCACTTTCCATAATCAAAAGCTCCTGTGATTAATGAGCTACAGGCAATGGGTAATCCCCTACACTTAAAGAATCAGAACCAGGGGGAAGGAAAAAAACAAACTAAGAACAAATTATTCCACATAGCCCTGGGTTTCCCAACCTCAGAAGCTTTGTGCAAAGCCTTTCTTTTCGGACCCTTGCCACGCAGACAGCTGAGTCTCATTGAGTTGTGTTATGTCTGAGTGTGAGAGAGGCTGTCTGCCACTCTGCACCAGTGTGTGTATCTGTTTTAATTTTTCTCATGAGCTCAGAGACGTCTGGATTTGGCCACATTTAAAAGTAAAACAAAAGCATTGAAACACTGGATTTGGGAAATAATCACAGAACTGGAATGGCCTATGCCTCCTAATTGGTCTGAGGCCATCTAAGTAGAGCTTGTTATTGGGACAACTCCACAATGGAAATCTCAATGCCTTGGACACCACCTCCAGCAAGCCAAGAGAGTCCGATTTATATTCTAGGATGGAAGTTCTACCCCAAGAAAGATCAGGAGTCAACGCTTTTCCTTCCTTTGGTAGCCACTGTGAGGTTTAAAAAGCGAAGCTTTCTAAATTTCACTAGAAAAGCAAGGAAATCAGTCACCAAGCAGATGAGATTCTAGTCCTTGTGCTCAATGCCTAGATAGAAGTACTACCAACATGGCAGAGTGAACAACCACCTTCAAAATCTGTAATAGACTTACAATATTTTTGATGTGGGTAATATCTTGGCTTTCATGATTGTCAAGAGGTCATGAAGGAACAAGGAAATAGTGTTCATATGTTTTGAATAAAGTAAAAAAAAAAAACACCTCAGTAAGTCATTGGCATTTCTTCCTATTTTATAAATTACTAAAGTTTGTATTTAAATTAGGTTTTATTAGTCACTGTAAAATGGTGCATTGACTTCATTACACATTGCTTTTAAAAGCTGGAGAAATGGAATCCTAATTCCATTTTATCACACATGACATAAAAGTCTCTGTAATGACTTTGTCTCAGGAGACTCCCCACCAGTTGGGTGCATTGTAAATCTCCCGTTGCACAGTTTATAGATGAAGATAACAAAGTACATGAAGGTTATACTGCTTGTGTTCACATTACAACGGCAGTGGTGGAATTAAATCCGAGGCCTTATCTGTGAGGGAAGGACTTGCCTTAATACGTAAAATTCTGAGCCCTCCATTGTGTTGGCAGAGAAGAGCTGTAGAAGGATATCTCCAGACTGAACAGAGAGGGTCCACACCTGGGTCTCTATCCTCTCCCGTCGGACACCGTCCAGTGTCCTGTGCTGCCAACAACAATAACAATGGAAGAATCTACTGGATTCCCTCTTAGCAGCACCCAGGCTGAATGTCAATTTCTAAAGAACGGGAGACAATGCAGAAGGAAAGTCAAAGGAACAAACAGAATCAAGTTCTTCCATTTGGTTCTTCTCTCCCCTAAGCTGGTTTCACTGTGCCCAAACTCTTCTTCCCCCAGCTTCCCTTCCAGTGTGTCCTCTGTAACTCCTTCTACCATAAACAACCTCCTGCTTTGAGGCTCAGGTTACTTGTGTCTACAATACCCATGACCTGTCCCTCAGTCCCTCCATCTGTCAACCTTCAGGTCACTCTCTCCCATCCGCTGAGGACATTTGCACCTGCTCTTTGTCTTTCTCTGCAGCCCAGCTGCTGGGTGATCTAGAGGACTATTCGACACCCTAATGGCAGGTCGGTAGGCTCCGAGTTTAATACTTTCCATCACCTCCTGCAGCCAGATAAAGCATCAGAATCATTAAGCCAAGCAACTTAAGTAAAAGGTGACAACCAGAGCTTTTTGTCTCTAGCAGCCACAGTAGAACTCCCAGACACAGAATCAGAAATACCTCAGTCATTGGGGAACTAGCTCTTTGTCTTAAGATGTATTTTACTGGAGGTAAGGGAGATTCCCAAGCTGCTTCTTCAAACTGCTAGGAAAGAAGGTCCTAAAATTTGTGGGGCATACAAGAGAGTCAATGGGGATTATTAAAAACCCACTCATACTAATTAATATTAGAACTAATTAATTAGAATTAATATGAATATGTAAATTATAGTAGGTATTATCCTTGATTTTGTGTCCATCCTTACATGATTTCATGAATATAACAATCTTTGTAAGGGTTTTTTCCCACAGGAACTGAGCTACCCCTACCTAGGACCATAACACTTGTTTGGGGGAGGGGGATATGGAGTTATTTGCTATCTGTTTTCCAGTTGTCCAACTTTTTGCTTCTTTTTTAAATCTCCTTTCCTGATTTTTTAAATACATTTTTTTTTTGTTTCTTTGGTATCTGATTTTTCTCCTTAAGTAGGATTTTTAGGTTATACCTCTCTGTTTTTATTTTTTTAAAGATTTATTTATTTAAGTAATCTCTACATCCAATGTGGGGCTCGAACCCATGACCCTGAGATCAAGAGTCACACACTCCTCTGACCGAGCCAGCCAGGTACCCCACCACTGTTTTATTTTTCAACGATTGCCCTAGAGATTACCATATACACCCTTAATTTATCACATGCGTAGCATACACACTAGCTGACTTAAGGTTCAATTTTTAGCATTTCAACTATGATGTGCCTGGATGTCTTTATCACTGTGTTTATTCTGTGTTGTTTGAGGTTTGTTGAGATTCTTAAATCTTCAGGTCGAAATATTTCCACAAGATCAGAAATGTTTCAGCCATTATGTCTTCAAATGTTTTTTCCTGTCTCAATCAGTCTCTCTCCTCTGCTTCTGTGATCCTCATTATGGGTAGATTAGATTACTTGATGCAGACCCACAGGTCACTGAGGCTCTGTTAAAGTTAACTGAAAAAGTCCTTTTTTCTCTCTGTGCTTCTGCTTTGAAAGTTTCTATTATCCTGTATTAAAGGTCATGGGCTTTTTGTCGTGCAGTGTGTAATCTGCTATTAAACCAATATAATAAAATTTATATTATAAATCACATTATTATATATTACTATATATTTTTATATAATTACATTATATTTGAATTTAAATATTTTATTTTTCAGATATATAATTTCCATTCGTTTTCTTTTTATTATACTTTTCATTTTTAGGCTGAGAGTCCATATCTGTATCTCATATTCATCTTTTCCTTTAAGAACCCATTTCTCACATCTGTTCTAATAATTCCAGTAGGTGTCATCCTTGGATCTATTCCTATTCATTCTCATTCCTCCCAGTGATGGGTCACCTTTCTCTGCTGCATTGCATCTAGTAATTTTTTTTATTATATACTTTGAAAAGGCTGCTTTGTGCTGCATTTTGATGTCTTTCTTTAAAAGGTATTGGGTTTGCTTATGGCACTCGGTTGATTTATGGAGGGACCAGTTGACTCCTGCTGAGAGCTGTTCTAGGCTTTGCTAGGGCAGATGACGGACTGTCCTTGCTCTACATGTAGCCTTTCTGAGCTCTCAGCTCAGTACCTGAGGGGTTTGGCAGGTTCTCTTTCCCCTGGGTGGTGGGAACTCCAACATCATCCAGCCCTGCATGGCTGAGGGTGACTTGGTCCTGCTCAGACAGGGTCTCAGCCCAACAAGGTCTTACCCTGCATGTGCACAGCTTAGACCCCTGCCAAAGACTCAAGAGGACCCACTGAAAATCCAAGGTCTCTGGAGCTCCTTTTCGGTGAAGTTCCTCCCTCTATAACATTTTATTCTCTTACCTCCATTTTAACACCCTTGAACCTGACCTCTGGTTCCTCAGCCCTGTCTCTTGGGCCTCTGTTTCCTGCATCCTAGTTTGGAAACCAGGCAGATCATAGGGTGAATGCACAGTTTCCTTCCTTTCAAAGATCACAACCTTGTGGTGTCTGTTGTCCACTGCCTGAAACAGCTGCATATACTGCGTTTGGGTTTATAGCTTTCATATTAGGAGGGTGACTCTGGTACTTGTTACTTCACCAGGACCAGAAGCAAACAGCTCAAGGGTTTTTAGAAATATAAACCTTCACGTTTGGGGGAAGGAGTACTATATTTGCATTTGGTCATTCATCTTCCTAAGGTGATGAATCCTTTTTTCTTCTCTTTCCTCTTTCCTCTTCTCTATATCCCATTCCTTCTTTTTCAAATTCTCTTTAATAGGACTGACTTGAGGTTTGCTCATACACAAACTGGAGTTTTGGCAGCTACAGAAAGGTTTTATACACCAGTAAATCTGCATCGACTAGAATTTTACTTAAGAGAAATCAGAGGGGGACTGCTGTATACGAGGCGTATAAAAATCTAGGTTTACAAAGCTGAGGTGAACAGAGCTGGCAGGAAACTTGCTTGTCCTTTTTCCCCTCCTAGTTCTGTGTTCATGTCCATATGAACACACTCTGATTTCTCACTATTTAAGAGTGGTCACAAAACCCTCACTTTTTTTCTTAGACAAGGCCGAGGGATACCAATCAGCTCAAGCTTCCTGACTTCCCAGAACCTTCCAATTCATTTTCTAGTCTAGGACAGTGCCTTGATCCCAAGCAAATAGCAAGACGTTTACGGTCCAAACTCTGAATTTAATCATGGTCCACGTGAAATCCCACCCTCAAACCTATCCAACCCCAGCCACCCAGCTAGAGAATAGTCAGCCCATTACAGTTCATGAAATAATGTTTTGACGATGCCATAATCTTAACATTCAGAAGTAAGAACTTGAGCACATACTAGAATCCCAATGTCGGGCAAGGTTTGTGTTGAACGTAAGAGTGGGAAGTCACCAGGTTTGATCTCTTCATTTTCATCTTAGCCAACTGAGGTCCAGAGAGTCTGATGTTGTCCTTGATTTCACACATCTAAAGCATCAGAACCATTTCTAACCATTAGCGGGGATTCTTTATGCTTCACAACACGAATGTGAGATTCCCTTTTCCCGATTCCCTAGTCCCTAATAGATCTGTTTTTCAATCCATTCTAGTCACTGGAGAACTCTGTAGGAGGACCCGGATGAAGCAGAAATAGCAAAAACGATCCTATCTGGTTTATCTTGAATATATCAGTGCATTCTAACTTTCTTAATTCTTGGTTCATTGCTCCTTTAGAGCCCATGTTCTAATTAAACATACTCATTTTTGTGATGACAAGTGCATACATTTTATTTCAAAGTATCGGTTTGCATGTTTTAACAGCTGAGTAAGCAGTTTGTTGCAGCCTGTTTCGATGACATTTTACCTCACTTGTCTTCACTTACCCAGATCTGCGTAGGCTTTTGGATGACTGGATTGCAACAAGAAAAGCCGAGCATCACACACCATTTCTCTGAAAACCAAGTTCACGTAAATCCAGTAATTCTCTGCACAGGTTATCACCTATCTTTGTGCCTTTGTAAATAATCTTCCCTTGAAAAAAAATCATTTGCTTCTCGATCATTTACTATTCCTAATTTTACAGAACTTTAGTAGGTACAAAGTATGATCTAAAGAGACATCATCTCAGGGCACCTGGGTGGCTTAGTGGGTTAAAGCCTCTGCCTTCGGCTCAGGTCATGATCCCAAGGTCCTGGGATCGAGTCCTGCATCACGCTCTCTGCTTCAGCAAGGAACTTGGTTCCCCCCTCTCTCTCTCTGCCTGCTTCTCTGCCTACTTGTGTTCTCTGTCAAATAAATAAATAAGACCTTAAAAAAATTAAAATAAAGAGACATCATCTCTAACCTGTCAGCGTTTTAGCTGCTCTCTCAGGTAGGGACTTAATTCCATGAGTATTCAGTCGGTGCTTATAAAATCCATCCAATAAAGGACATGCTATTATTATCGTCTTCATGATGTCTCTCACCCAGCGGGGCAGTCAAGATGTTGACCCACAGGAATGGAAAGATCCTTGTGGCTGAGCCGGGTGAGTTAGGGGTAGTGTTACAGATGTGAGAATGATTGTACGTATGGAAAGAGAATTTGTGAAGCTGGGGGGGGGCAGGGGGGGGGAAGCACCCAAAGTGAGAATAGCCCAGCCAACAGGAATAAAGGGAGGAGGCTATCTGTGGGGACTACAGTGGTTGAAGGAGTGAAGAACCAACCATGTGTGACATTTCTTGAAATCCAGGCACTCGACCTATCCCTGGACACACATGATCCTATCTAGTTCCCCCAACCACGAGGCCTTGGTTGTCAGCTGGCTTCGGTAGAAAATATATATTGTTCCTGCCCCTCTTTCACAGACAAGGAAATTGAAGTTCCAGGGGGAAGGGACGCTAGGCAGTCACCTCAGCCAAGAGTGACAGGGACCAGGTGGCAGAATCTGATATCCAGATGCCTGTCCCCGTGGCCTGGGCGCTCACCCCTGTACTCTAATCTGCCTTCTACAAGGGGCTCAGGGCTGACCACAGCCCAGGGTTTTTCTCTCTTCATACCGATTGTGTGAAACTGTGGGACTGATTCCAGTGGAGTGTTTTGCAAATAGCGCCAGGCTCGCTGCTCTCCCCTGCCCTGCAAACCACAAGGCCGAGAAGACTCATGCCCGCTCAATACTCTATTTCCGTGTCCACTCGGAGTGGGCTTCCTTGGATTGGTCTCACTGCGGGCTCCAGCCTCAGCCTGCCCTGTGACCTGCGTCCTTTGAAGATGACTCTCTTGTTGTGGGTAAACTCTTGTCATAGCCGTGATTACTTACTAGAGCTTCTCATTTTCAACTTCTAACCATGATCGCAGAGAGGTGAGACGTGAAACAGGTCTTCAAGAAGTCAACCAGAAGAAGTGACGGGTGTTATAGGTCTGAAGGAAAACACGCGCAGAGTCCTGGGGTGTCACCTGCTGTGTGACAAGTACTTTGGCTGGCATTACATTTCTAGTTTCATGTACAGATTTATATCTCGGATAATAGGTGCTGAAAATAATTTCTGCTGAAATGTCAGAACGCCATGCCACCCGAGTCTGATTTGCTTTTAAAAGGACTCTGTTGTTCAGCTTTATCTTGTTACAGTAAAGGGTGAACCCTGAGATGCGATGCCATCTGAATGTCCACCTATGTTTTGTAGATGTGTCGTGTGTGTGTGTGTGTGCATGTGTGTGTAAACGCTGAACATTCAGAGGGGTATCTGAGGATAATGAGACTCTCAACACATAATATCACCATAGAAACCAGTATTTAATTAGCCTCTGAACAACAACAGATTGGTTAATGCTTTAATCCTTCAAAATTGTGGATATTTACTCATAGAACCAAAATATTCCTAGTACTTATCATAGGCAAGAGTAAGGAGACTTTTTCTGTTGGAAAGGGTACCCCATAAGAATATCCGTGGGATGAATAATAAGTCAGTAACATTTTCTGGGTGCCACACGGTGCTTAAACTAATATTTATATTTAATAGTTGATGGAAAATGTTTGCATTAATTCTGATGTGTCAGGCTATCTCTCCAATGGAAATTTCTGTTATTTAATTTTCTAACTAGACTTCAGTCATTGACCAAACTATGTAAGTCAAAGTTTTTAACTCGCCACAGAGAGAGAGAGAGAGAGAGAGAAACAGAGAGAGAGAGAGGGAGAGAGAGGGAGAGGACGCACTAATGAAAAGCTCTAGTCATGCATGCATATTCATTAATTTCTCCCCGAGGAACACTCCATCAATCTTAACATACTAATGCCTGACAAGTCAGGCTGGTTGAAAGTTCTCTTTGAACCATGAAGTAATATTTTTCTGTGTCGTAAGACACGATGCATAAGGAACTCTCTTTTAGAAGCTAAGAGATAGCATGGTTCCCAAACAAAGAAAGAGAAAACCACAGCACTTACACCCTGATAAACAATGGAAATCTAGAAGGTTCCCCGTACCAGTGGGTCTCCTTTTCTTCTTCTGAGTGAACTTTTTAGGAGTTAACTCTGAGAGAAGTGAAACAACACACTAGGTCTTTCCCTGAGGGCTTTTGTTCTACTCCACTTCTTGCTGAGTTTCCAGAATTGGACATAAGCAAATTCTGCCCCCCCCCAATTTTCTTTACCTTAATTTTCTCCTTTTTTTTCTAAGATAATCACTCATAGAAATTGCCATGCCCGCAGAAGATTTCTCTCTGATCCCCTCACGGGAGCCTTAACAAGTAGGAACAAAGAGCAGTAAGAGACTTCTTAGCAACACATGACATGCATTGTCTGCAACTGGGGCCATGCAAGACCCTGGGGGATGTTGCCAATTTTTGGCCTGGTGTCTAGTCAGGTGCTCTGTACTGGGGGGTCTTGAACCATGAGAGTAGCCTGGGAAGACATGGGGTACAGTCCCACCCCAATCAACTTCCCTTCACTTCTTGAGAGATGGGAAAAGTAATCTAATCATTCCAATGGCTTCACATAAAGGAGAATGGAGCCTAGAGAAAGGGTAAGAGCTCGGGGGCTTCCCAGGAGGTCACCAAGCCAAAGGATGGGGTGCTCCATTCTGGAAGAAGGCTGGAAGTGTGGACTGCCAGAGAGGACAGATGAGATTATCACTCTGAGGGGACTCTGGGGACAGAGGAGGCTGGGATGAAGCCAGACACCACCCAACCAAAGGGAACATAGCACCTACGTGGAGTCTACCCCCTGCCCGCACCCCCCCCCCGCCAGGTCGCCCACTATTAGACCACACCCAAGGCAAGCCGGAGAGCTGTCATTCTGAGCTCTATAAAACAGTGTGTCAAAGTCATCTGTTCGCTTGCACTTGAACATCCAGCGGCATACAGAGTTACTGCAAGACAGTCAGAGCCGGTCCTGGAAAGCATTTCATTATCATAACAATGGCTACTTAGGAAGTACTGCGAGCACAGTACTCTAAGCACAGCGCTGCTATGGTACTCTTGCCTTATCCTTCCCCTCTGCTCCCAGCAGAGAGCAGAGCTCCAGCAGAGTGGGGACCGCCGCTCTCTCCAGACCCCAGCCAAACCCAGCATGCTGCGATGGGAGAAAGAATGGATGTGCAAACCATGACCCAGACCCCACTCCAAGCCCTGGGCCCCCAAACCTAGCCTGTATCAGGGACAGAAGGAACTTTGAATTGAGTTGACCATGTTTTAATAATTGAAAGTAACCAGAAATTATGGATTCTGCCTGAGCTATCATTAGGAGAAGGGACTCACCGAAAGCTGTGGTTGGGGGAAAATAATATCTATATTCTCAAAGAATTGAAATTCTTTGGTAAAGCAGTTACCTATTTGGTTCATTGTAGAAAGATTTCCATCCAAGGTGGCTGGGTTTTTATTTCTAAGTTTGAGAGTTTAAAGAAGCAAGTTATCTAGAAAATTAATTTACGAGTTGCTAGTGTTAGTATGCTTCCTATTTCATCCATTGTCTTAAAAAAATGGAGGGAAATTATTGTAATTGGAGATGGATACTGTCAATAGTGGAAGGAATTCTTTAAATAGAAGACATCTTAACTCTTTGAGTATGAAGAAGATATCACTTATATATATATATTTTAAGATTTATTTATTTGACAGACGGAGATCACAAGCAGGCAGAGAGAAGTGGGGGGGGGGGAGGCTCCCTGCTGAGCAGAGAGCCCGATGTGGGGCTTGATCCCAGGACCTTGGGATCATGACCTGAGCTGAAGGCAGAGGCTTCAACCCACTCAGCGACCCAGGTGCCCCGATATCACTTATATTCTTAACTGGAATAGCAGTTTTCCAGATGGAGACCTCAGAATGAAATGCACTCACGTATCTCGCAAACTTGAGCCAGGAAGACCTCTCACCTGGAAGACTTGCTCCCATGTGTCACAAGAATAGGAAGTAGAGCTAGTGAAAAACTACAGGACAAAAGGGGCGCCTGGGTGGCTCAGTGTCCAACTCTTGATCTCAGCTCAGGTCTCAATCTCAGGGAAGTGAGTTCAAACACCGCATTGTGGAGCCTACTTAAAAGAAAAAATAATTACAGAACAAGATACAGATAACCCATTCTTTTATTTTGTATGAGTTCCTTTGTTTTCTTATAAGATCTATGTAAGCAGCCCCATCCCCACCACCAAGACCAGAGTGAAAATAGACAAACTCCTATCATGTTAACATGTAGAATACAAATCTGTGCCTCTGTTTTAGATGGTCATTTGCTAAAAATTTTCACTTTGGCTTTGTGACACTTTTTAGTAGTTGGTATTAGAAACACTCTTATTTTACAGAACCTTTTAAGATAAGCACTTGATATCCTCTCTACATGGCGTTAGGAATGAAATATGATGACATTTTAAAAAATGAGTCTACAAAATAAAATTACTTTCATTGCCAGAGCTCCTCCTTAGGCTTTGCTGGGTGTGCAAAGCCTTCCTGGGTTTTACGTCGGGCTGTGCATAGAGAAAAGGTGGAGACTAAGGATGCTGGAGTGAGTGGGGGCAAGAAGTAGAAATTGGGACAGATGAACACATGAGTGGGCTTTTCAGATTAATCTCTGTTTGCTGATCAAGACCGGAGAAAGCCTGGAATAAATTGGGGACTGTTCACAATTACTGATAACTGAGAGTCAGATCCTGAGGTTGATCAGCATTCCAGGAGATAGACTGGTTTTAAACTTGAGATGTTGAGTGCCCCTGTGGACCCACAGATTCAGGAGGACATGTGGGAGGGTGTGCATGACCTTTCTGGGAAGGAGGGCTAAAGCAATAATAAAGAAAACATGTTTTTAAAATGCCCTACCTTTGAACAACGCTTCACAGTCTTTGTTTCTCTCGTCTTAATTTTCAAGCCAGCTATGGAATACGTTTTGCTACTTAAAAAAAAACATTGTCAAATAAATAAATAAATAATTAAAAAAAAAAGAAAAAACAAACAAACAAACATTTATTTATTTATTTTTAGAGAGAGAAAGAGAGACAGGATGAGAGCAGGGGGAGGGGCAGAGGGAGAGAGAGAATCTTAAGCAGACTCCATCCTGAGCCGAGAACCTGACACAGGGTTCGATCTCATGACCCTGAGATCATGACCTCAACCAAAACACAGAGTCAGATGCTTAACGGACTTAGCCACCCAGGCCCCCCTGTTTTGTTACTTTTCATAAGCAAGTGACTAGCCCAAGATCATCTAACTGGAACCACCATTCAAACACAGGTCTTGTGACTCCCAACTCCAGGATTCTTTTCCTGATGGGCTCGAGTGGAAGTGAATCCAACATGGCCAGGCCATCTCCCACAGGAACTGATGTGCAGGAAAATTCTTTCAACCTAAAAATCGAGGAAAGCCTTTCTTTTGATGACTTGCTATATTTTCCTTGGCTAGACAGCATGAATTTTGCGTTTCTCCTATTTTCCTTTGGCTGCTGAAAAGCCCAGGCCCCAATTTCTGGCCTGGTCTCCAATTTTGGAAATTGCATGAGAACTTCTAGTTCTATTTTCTCATTCCTCCCGTGTAATTCCTCACCCTGACTTATAACTCACATTTCTTTATTTTAAAGTGGCATATATATTATAAGCTTTTTCAAATTATTTGTAGGACAAGGTGGGATATAAATATATAAACCAAAAAAAGCAAGTATGTGACATCCGACGGCTTTCTGGTTCCAGAGGCAGAACCATCATTCTACACAACAACGCCCAACTAGATCTGTCTTTCTACCTCTGCTTGGGCGAATAACCAGCTGTATACATAGGGACGTTGCAAAGCATTCAAGCAAGAGTTCCTGACAAACATTTCATTATAACAACCGTTTTTTTTTAAATTTTTTTTAATTTTTATTTTTTTTATGGTGGGCCGTGAGCACAGGGCTGCCATACGTGGGCTGCCAAGAGATGGTTCAAGTTCTTCACGTTCCCATGGGAAGCATGTGTCTTTGTCTTTAATACTGAGGAAATTCCCACCCGGAAGAGGCGTAAGTTTGGACACGCCAAGTAACCAATCTATTTGGGGAAGGAACCCGTGCTCCTACAGCTGCTTTGTCTGCTGATTGCCTTGCCTGGCCATTCTTCTGCCCCCAGTTCCGCCCCAGGTCCCAGGTCCCACCCAGTCTGTGCTCAGTGATAACGTGCAGCCCAGAGCTCCCTTCTCCTCCTTCCTGGAATCCTAAAATTCTTTCTTTCTTCTTCCTGCTCTCTGTGTGGAAGAGCTGCACCCATACTTAGTAATCTCATTAGACCAGGACACATACAGTCTTGAAACTCAAGGAAAACGTGGCCATTACTCTGTAAAACCTCAGTCTCACCATCACGTACAAATAAAGCACATGGGGGCACCCGGGTGTCCAACTCTTGATTTCGGCTCAGACCCTGATCTTAGGGTTGTGAGATCGAGTTCCAAGTCACCCTCTGCACGGGTCATGGAGCCTCAAGATTCTCTCTCTCCCTCTCTCTCTAGCCCTCCCTGCTCACACTCTCTCTCTCAAAAAATAAAAAAAAATAAAAATAAAGGACATGATGTAATTAAATATGCTGAACCACGTAAAGTTTACTTGAGAAACCACATGACACAACTTTTAAAAGACACCGAAATTTACAGCTGAAAATTTACAAGCCTACCATGGAATTTGGATGTGTTTATTCTGTCATTTTTTTTTTCCCCCACCGGTGTCACCATTGAGAGTCCTTTACTCAGGCAGTTAGAGAGCTGGTCCTTATTTTCTCATCACCGTCACGAACTATGACAAAGGAAAATAATCCCTGAATGAACATGGACTGAGGCCGAGCTCTTTGCTGAGGATGTCAAATCTTTAAGACTGTGAAGCTCATGGTGGAGGGCATCTTTCTGGCACAAAGGTTTTAGCCAAAACTGTACTCTGAGCACATAATTACACATGAATTACACATATAATTACACATTAGCTCATTTGTATTATCAACCTACAAATCTGCGGGGTTTGGGGCCAGTGAGTCAATGGCGAGTCATTTTGATAAAGATACGGTGGAATTTGCTCTCTCTTTCCCAATTTAAAAATCCTGTGCTATCAGGTGGGCAATCTCCTTCCTTGCTTTTGAATTATTGCATTTAGATCTTAACGCTTTGCTTTCCATTCTTTGTCCCAGACATCTTAGAGATTCTGCTGACTTGCAATATATTCAGTGTACACAGTAAGAGAAAAGAACAGTCGAGTATAACTTTTTTGGGCCCAAAGACCCTCAAGGTGGTGACAGCTGTTATTGGAGGTTGACCCATTTCTGAATGTAGTGCTTTCCTTACTTCTAGTGATAACCTCTCTAGTGCATGAAAAAGGCTAAAATGGAAATCTCATAGTTTATTAATGAGGAGACTTTAGAGATTCTCAAAACTGCCCAGGTCCTTTAGTTATAAACCAAGATGGTGGTTACCTCTTCAGGAAGGAGTCGTATCTGCCATGTTTCTTGGTACACAAACATTGGGAAAGGAGAGCTAGCCTAAGTGGAGATTTCTTCAGATTTTAGGTCAGTGGTTCTCAAATGGTAGCCCCAGACCAGCAAAGGCAGGATAATCCGGGAGCTTGCTGCACATGCGGATTCTCAGGTCTCTCCCCAGACCTCCTGAATCAGGATCTCTGAGAGTGGGGCCCAGTACTGAGTAGAATACAGGAGACTCTGATGCCCACTGGAGTTTGAGACCACTGCTCTCTCAGTCTAGCGTGAGAACAAACCCTTGAACAGAATCTCACTCTGAGAGCAGTGAACACACTTCAGCTTCTTGTATCAGAGTGTGTACCCTGCTTTAGCTGATGCAACGTAGGAGTTAATGAAGGGAACATAAAAGAACAGCTTCTCTTTTAAAGTGGCTTGTGGCTTTGGGGTCGTAACTCCTTAGCCTCAGTTAATGGTGTAATTACTTAACTGTTTACAATTAGACAGTGATGTCAACAAATTGGGTCGTTAGCTTCCAACCTTCTGGAGAGACGCTTGATCCTGGGCACAGCCCACAGCTGATTACCCAACCTTGACCAAGGGCATATCGGAGAGAAACGACCAGATTTTGTAGGGTGCATTATTTCTTGAATGGCAATGAACGGATACCGCAGACAGAAGTGTTTTAGCCCTTGAATCACTGATCCTTGTCTCCTCTCTATTTTTCCATGTACTTTCTTCTATGGCCCTTGTTTTAAATATATGTCCAGTTCTGTGTTTCACAATGGTTTCCATAAAACTGTGACAAGAACTTTATATCAGAGTGTACAATTAAAAAGAGAACTGCTGGCATTGGCATTCCTCATAGATCTTTCTGGACCTTAACCTCCAGGAACAGCCAAGAGAGAATGTCTACTCAGCTTGAGCGAGAAAACGTCTTTCCCTTTCTTCGAGCTTCCTGCGATTAATGAGATAGGCAACCGCAAAGGAAATCACTGGGGCCAGAATATAGTAGTCCCTGCCCTCGCGTCCTCAGTTTCTCTCTGCCTCAAGCAGCTGCTGCCACCGGACCCCCAGCATGTCCTGTTCTTCCTCTGGGACACAACTGGGAATTGTTCTTTCTCAGGACAGAACTATTCGTCTTGGCTTCCCGAAGGTATCACTATGAGACCCAGGGGCCTCAAATCAAATCCATTTGAACAAGGTAGGAATTAGCATGTCTCAAATAAGACCAAGGAGTAATCACAGTCTGCATGAACCCTGTTTAAAAAAAAAAAAAAAATCACCCCGGCCATATATTTATGCCCTGCCATTTGCCTAAATGGAAATACCATTCCCAGCCTAACGTGAACTTGAGGCTGTAGCTGAGGAAAGGTCTCTCCAATCTTCCTGAACAAGCAGACAGTTATGAATGGAGACGTTCTCCCTGCCTATAGATGAACTAACATCTGTTAAAATTGTCTTTGCATGGGGCTGCACAAATGATGGATCCAAGAACCTCTCCCTTGGAAAAACACAAGCCCTGTGATTTCACCATGATGTTTCCCAGAGTTCTAGGTGAGGACAATATGCCTTGAAAAGTTACAAGTTAGAGCCATCTGCTGTCATCCTGGGCTAAGTGTACAGGAGAGATTTTTCAGTTGGAACCATCTGCTCTTGAAAGAGAGTCTGTGTCTGGGGGAGTCCTTCCGGGCCTCTTGAGGTAGCCAGGTAGTAGCCTGGCACAGTGTGCTTCTTCCAAGGACCCCTGCGAAGCTCAGAACAGGGGAATGTGCTCTATTAGTGGAGGTGGGGGTCTCCCTGCCTACTGCGGAGGGCGACCGCAGGGAGGGAAGCGGGAGGCCGAGCCAACACGTCCTATCTTGCTTGCACATCGCCCCAAAGGGCATTCAAGCCCGTGAACTTTACTTACGTTCGGGTGGAAACCAGCAGGCTTCAAGTGCCCGCGGGTGGAGCCTCAGCTACTGCCGGACCCACATGTCTCCAGCCCTTGGCTTCTTCCGGTCGCGTCTCTGCATCCTTGGATACCCCCAGCGTTTCGCTCTGTTTTCCTCTTGGAGGGTCTCCCTGGGAGCTCGGGCAGCAGGGAACATCGCTGCAGAGTGCAGCAGCTCTTGGCTTCACGGCTTTCTCTTTCCTCCTTCTGCCTTCTTAGGAAGCCGTTTTTGGAGACCGAGGGAGCTGAGAAGGTCTCCACCGTGCTGCGCGATCATTAGAACAGAATCATTCATTACCCTCCTAACGGGCGTCCTCCCGAGGAACAGGCATTTCCCGAAGGGGCTGAGGAGGGGACGGGGTCTGTGCTGTGCGCGCGAGGAAGGGCCACTAGGGGGCGCCCGGCGCCTCGGAATGGCTCGCTTTTCCACACAGAGGGCAGGCGGCCAGCCCTGGTCTTGGGATGCCTCGACTCCCGGAGGCTCTGGAACTGTTCCTGGAAGACCTTCATCTGTCGCTTAATGGGTTTGACAGAGAAGAGCACCGCCAGCCCCCGACGGGAGGGTGAGGAGGGGGACCAGGGAGAAGGAAGTGGTAACTGGTGAGCTGGTGAGGGCTGCAGGACAGGGGGGGAGAGGGAAGAGAGGCTGCTTTTTGTGGGATTGGGGAGCTCCAGAGACACTGGGATATGGTGTTTTTGCGGAGCAAATGGAGGGGCAGGGCTGGGGTTAGGAAAGGAGCCAGGTTTGGCCTTGATTGGGGGAGAAGAATGTGTCCAGGCGCAGAAGGTGGTGGGCGTCCTGTGGGCCTGGCTGTCTGGGTCACTCTAGTGCTCCCAGTCCCCTGTGTCAACCGCAACCTCCGTGATTTTTTCTCTTGCTTTAGAGTCCCCCATCTTCCTCACATCCTCTTTCTGGAAAACAGCAATGATCCATTTTGACTTCCGGACCTGCCTGATGGAAACAGGAGGCAAAGACGGAGAAGGCCAGTTTTGTACTGGCTTCCAGCCTTTTAGAATTCCTAAGTGGTTGTGACGGACGATTTTGAACCAGGAGATAATGCAACAAGAAGGAGCTTGTCCTCTTGCAAAATGTTTCAGGCTAAAAATAGTTTGGGGCTCTTACTATGCTTGAGGAACAGGTGTAAACACTTAGAAAGGACCCGAGCCGTTTAATCCTCACAGCCACCGATGAAGGAGTATTTTAGTTGTCTCTGTTTAGCAAGGTAAAATGACTCAGCCAAAGTCACGCGGACAGCACACAGTGGGGCCACATCGTGGCCCCAGACAGCCTGACCTGTACTGCACTTAATTGTCCTTGCTAAAATAAAATTCAGTTAAGTGACAAAACTGGGACTCGAATTCAGAGCCTCCACCTTCAAATCCTGTTGTGTGCCTTACATCATTGTTCTCAAAGGCTTCCGTCTCAGTACCCCTTATTGAAGACCCTGAAGAGTATTGCTTCTGTAGGACAGATCTATTATGATTGACTGTATTAGAAATGAAAACTGAGAAATTTAAATATCTATTAATTCATTAAAATCACAGCAATAAACCCATTCCAGGTTAACAAGCAATTCATTTTTATGAAAAAGAACTACTTTCCAAAATATGAAAATTAATGAGAAGAGGTTTCAATTTTCTGGTCAATGTAAATGTGGTATTATGTGATACAGAAAAGCATGATGAAAAGTAAAAAACAAAAATCACCTGTGGGACACCTGGGGGGGCTCAGTCAGTTAAGTGCCCAACTCTTGATTTCAGCTCCGGTCATGACCTCAGGGTTGTGAGATCGAGTCCCACACTGAGCTCCATGCTGAACATGGAGCCTGCTTAAGATTCTCTCTCTCCCCTGCGCGTTTCTCCAGCTCACACATGCACTCCGCCTCTCTCTAAAAACAAACAAACAAAACCCACCTGCAAACCCACCACCTAAGAGAGAACCACTGTGAGTATTTTTATACATTGTTCTAGCCTGCTAGAAAGACTGTATCTGCCAGACATTGTGTCTTCCAGAAACTGAAACAGTAACCTTGAATTGTAGCCATTTAAAAATTCCTACAAAATCTGGGTGGGATACCTCAAAGTTGAGCCCAGACCTGGAGGGGAAAGGGAGGGACTCTTGACCACATATTTCTAGATGGAATCAAGGCCCTAGCATTCATTATCCAAGGAACCCTGGGCTCGGGCAAGTCATCCAAATTCCCAGCTTCAGGTTTCATCTCTCAAAGTGAAAAGAATAATTGTACCTTCAAAGAATTAGAGATAATTAAATGAGCAATGTGTGCAAAGACTTTGAATAGTACCTGAAAAGTAAGCATTCAATGTTATTATGCTTACCATTTAGAATGATTTTTTGCACAGTTTATATCCCTTATTCAATCATATGTTCCTTTGGGTTTTAATATCTATTGTATGTTGTCATGTGTAATCTTTTTTTTTTTTTTTTAAAGATTTTATGTATTTATTTGACAGAGAGAAATCACAAGTAGATGGAGAGGCAGGCAGAAAGAGAGAGGGAAGCAGGCTCCCTGCTGAGCAGAGAGCCCGATGCGGGACTCGATCCCATGACCCTGAAATCATGACCTGAGCCGAAGGCAGCGGCTTAACCCACTGAGCCACCCAGGCGCCCCGTTGTCATGTGTGATCTTAAATAATCAGGTAATTCTGGAGACAGAGATGACATCCATCCTGGTATAGTTCAATCTCAGAAGATCATGATTTCTCTTCTATCTATTATCACTTGTGGTTTTCTTCCCACACCAAGAGATTCTGATAAAGATGTAGGTGTTGTGGATCCTCAGGTTGGGTAGAGAAAACTTCCTGCTGTTAATCTGTTACATGTCCGTGAGAGTATACTATATCATCTCTGTGTAAAGGAAAGAGGTTGGCAGTTGGTTGGCACTGAATGCATTGTGCATTAAATGGACAACTTAGTGGAGCTTGATCTGGCCCATAGCTCTCTGAGCAGCTTTCTTCAAAATCTGGAGGTTGGAAATCATCTAAGTGTGGGATGCAAGCAGCAGAGGGCAGGAGGTCTCTACTGTACAAAGAAGCTATCTTCTTTGTAAGGTGTTCATTCAGTAGGGATGATGCCAGGGGAGTAGGAACACCTTCCATAAACGATCCGCACACCCTGGCAGGCTGCTGAAGATTCCTGCTCATTACCTGCCCATAAGATGAGGAAAGAGCAAACAGGTTTCCCAAGGGTCCATTCGTCTACCTACCAGAGCAAGTAACCATGACTTTTGGCACCAGGATAGGGACGAACATAATAGTTCCAATAGTGAATTCCCAAATATTCCATATTAACAAGCCAATCTCTCTCTCCTGCACACATACTGTGATCGAGCATATCGTTGTCCCCAGATCTTTCCCCGTCTCCATATTCACTCCTCTTTCCTTGTGACTTTGCAGTTTTCCCACCAAAGAGGCAGAATATATTTTCCAACCCTTTGACCTTGTGTTTGGCCACATGACTTGTTGTGGCCAAAGAACAGGCTACACGTGAGTGTGCAAGTTCTGAACCCAGGTCTTGAGGGGACTAGTGGGTTTTCAACTCTGCTCTCGAGATTTTAGCCATTCCCCTGAGAAGAACAGGCTTAGGCAGGCTCTCTGATCTGAGAAGGGGGATGAGAGACAAGGAGCAGAACCATCCCAGTGAAGCCCCACCTAGATCAGCCAATCTCTAGCACACCCACAAACATGTAAGCTAAATAAATGCTAAAAGTTACACGGCACTAGGATTTATAGTCGTTTGTTACACAGCAATAGCTAAGTCATACACCAGCTCATCATCTGGCTGGAGTAAGGAAGAAGGCAGATGTGATAGTAAGAGAAAAGCCCTTTCCCTCTACTGGTGGAATGTGGGGAGTCAGAAAAGAAGTAAGCTGAGAAGGTCAGGTGCCAACCTTCTTGTTCTTTCTTTGTTCTTGAGTATGACGGATGGGGAAGGCAAGAGACATTCTGTCGATTTTGGAAAACCTGAGAACTTCGGGAACCAGTGGCCCATTTTCCTGGGTTAGCATGGGGGAGGCTGCGAGCCTCCAGAAAATGCCTACATTTTGCTTAAAACACTGTGCCGGGGAGCGATCGTAGAGGTTGGACAGATGTCTGGGCTGGTGATCATGGCACTCAGTGCTTCTGGCTTTCCCCAGTCTTTAGAGCGTTTGTGGGGAATCTAGAAATTACTGCGTGCTCCAGAAAAGAGGCTTAAAAGGGTCAATGGCCTGACGTTAGAACAGAGAAGTCAGAGAACAGGTGGAATTTGTGGCCAGAGACAAAGGGCTGAGTCTTTGGTGTCACCATAATGGTCCCTCCTCCCTGGAAGCCAGGTCAGGGACCAGCGATTCTCTGTCCATGGTCTCTCTGACCCAGTGGGGCTCTGTAGACCTCTGCGCACCCAGACATCATCGCAGGGAGGAACGGGGTGGTAGGCGATGCACAAGGAAAACCTGCCACATCAAGCATCAACCTGAAAGATGCTGGGTCACCTCCTCCCTTCCCCCCAAAGCAGCATCAAATGGCAAGTGGCTCATCTAAGGGGTTCCCTCGCCACTCTGGGTATTACGACCAGTGCTCTTGGCGAAGTTTAAACCCGTTCCTGGGCTTGGTTTGCTCTTCCTTAGAACCTTATTCTTTATCATGTTGTTTTCTCAAATGGTAACAAATGTTAAGGTTTTCATTTACAAAGAGCTCCTCAAATGCCACGACCCATCTAAGACGTCAGCACACCAACATCTGCCGGCCAGGACCAGTTCAAACGTCTTCCTTCAGCTGTTGCCTGTCAGCAGCTCTTTGCGGGCTGGGTTAAGTTGGACAGGAACAATTGTAAGGGAGGGCCGCGCGGAATTATCCAGATGTTATGTAACCGAAACTGTATTTTCATGGCAGAGAGAACAGAAGCAGGCCTCGGAGCGGATTTCAGAGCCGTTCCCGATTCTCATGCCCAGGTCCTGGATCCAGTTTCCTCACCTCGTTTTACATTTCAGCAAAAGAGCAGTGCCTCGCAGAGTTTATTGGGCCAATGTCATCTGAGAAGGCAACGGGGTGATTTGTGGCCGTACTGATGTGCTAACTGGGCCCCAAATGCTATCCAATACCCCCCACCCGTAAACCTCTTCCTGGGGGTTGAAAAAGGAGCTGAGCCTTTTGGCAAGTTTATCTTTCTTTCTTTCTCTGCTTTTTTTTTTTTTTTTTTTTTTTTTTGAGGCCTTCCAACGTTTTGATTGCAGCTGGGTGTGCTCTCAGAGCAGAGGAGATGCTCTGGGAAAGCGCAGACACGGTGTCCATCATCCAGGCTGGCTGGGGCAGCAAGACCTGGAAACTTCCAGGCACAGCGTGCCCTGCCTCTGGGTCCCAGCTCCGCTGCCTGCAGGGCCCAGGGGCTCCGCCCGACAGGGAAGAGTCCCAGGGCTGGTTGGATTCTCCAGGAAGAGCCTCATAACAACCAAATGACTTCTCAGCTCCCGTATATTGTATTTTCCCCAGTCAGGCACCTTCCGCAAGTATTTGTTAAGCAAGTGGTGGACACCCTACTGGGAGCTCATGACCCAATTGTCAGTTATTCCTTCGGAAATAGTTTTCCAGGCAAAATGAGAAGTTTGATGATTAGCAGAACTCCTTACTTCCCTACATACGCAGTGCTGCTGGACTTAGGATCAGATCTAGTTTGAAAACACAGTGTTTTGCGACTTACAAACCCAAGCCCAGCGTTCAAGGGTCTTGGGTAGAGTTCTTGCGATTTGTTCCCAAGACCGTTGAGGGCCGAAGGGATTTGTGGGAAATGTAGTTTCTACTCTTGAGCCCCCCCCCCCCCCGGTAATTAGGAAGGAGTTTCAACTGGCAAGCAGGAGTCTTCCCCAATGGGTAAGAGGTTGCTGGAGGTGGGGGTGTGAACAAGGCTCCGGTCCTGGTGCCTTGGCTTCCCGGGAGGCATTTGGATGACTTACAGCGAGGGACACTGAGCAGCCGCGGCACGCCTGCAAATTTATCTCCCTGAACTACGGCCTCCCCATCTGTTCCAGCCTCTAATTACAAATGCAAAAAATAGCTAATTTGCAATGGCATCATAAAAAGGAAAAATATAAATGATTTAAGAGCTACTCTGTGCTACGTTGTTCATGTTTTACACACTCCGGGCCGAGAGGAATTGCGCTCTCTCCCCACGTCAGGAGAGCTCCTTAGCCAGTGTCTGATTTGGCCAGACTGTGGGAGAATTCCCACAAAGTTGCAAAGAGGAGGAGGGGTCCCAGGACGGGGTCGGGTGCTGGGGTGACTGCTAAAGGCCAGGAGTCAGCCGCCATGATTTCTGGATTATTTGACCTCTTTGGGAAAAATCTATAATGTGAACATAATACCAGGAGTCTATGATCACTAGAAATTATTTTTTTAAACTGTACCTGTGATGAAATAAAGATGGTTTGCCATGAATCGTCCTAGAAAAAAAGATGTAGAAATGCGGGTGTATGCACAGAGCCAAAAATCTGACTTCCTTTTCTTCCTCTCTTCCTCCTTGCCCTGTCCTTCATCCTCTACCATCTGTTTGGAATTACCACGAGTGGCAGAGGCATGGGACAGAGGAAGGAGCAAGTGGTTTGGAGTTCGGGGCTGCCTCTAGATTCCTGGTGTGCTCCTGGCACCAGTGATTACCTAAAAACAGGGCGGGTGACAGCCTCCCCAACATGGCTTCTCCTGGGTGTGTGTGGGCATAAGCAGCACCTGCTGTCTCCCAGGTCTCTGTGGTCATCCTGTGGCCTCCTGTGTGGCAGTGCTTGGTCAACCAGAAAGCCCCGGTCCTGTCTAGCCCTTTTATCCTCTATCACGCTTAACCCAGAGCCTCACCCAGCACTCACCCCTGTACTCACGATGCATTCCACACTCCCTTGGCACCCAGGGCTGTGCTAACTCTTGGGGGAGGGGTCTAGGGAGGTGGAGACAGGCTCTGGTGGAGGCCACGGAAAAAAAGTCACTTTCTTTGCTTTTGAGGATCGAGTTAGTCCCACTTTATACCTCCTTCTGGAGTGGAAAGACAACTTCCCTGGGAGTACAGAGATCTGTATTCAGAACTAGTGTTGCCAGGAACTGATGAAGAACCCTGAGCCAATCGCTTGGTTTCTCTGGGTCTCAGTTTTTCCCTGCTGTAAAATAAGAAGGTTGAACAAGAGGGTCTTTAGGAATTCTTTAAGCTTTAAATCACTATTGTGAGAATATTATTGTGTCTAGGGCAGCCGCTTTTGTTTTATTAACTGTAGATTTGAAATACACATTTTCTCCGGGATGCTTTGGCTGCCTTAAACACGCTATGACTTGTCTTTTCCATATTTAATGGTGGTATATGTGCAAAGGGAAGATAATACACAAAAGTTCTTTCAGAAAAAGTGAAAACAGGGATGCCTCGGTGGCTCAGTTGGTTCAGGCTGCTATCCCAGGGTCTTGGGATCGAGTCCCATGTCGGGCTCCCTGCTCAGTAGGGAGCCTGCTTCTCCCTCTCCCTCTCCACTGCCTGCATTCTCTTTCTCTCAAATGATTAAATAAATTTTTAAAAAAAAAAAAAAGAAAGAAAAAGTAAAAACAAAATATCAGTGGACAATTCATCTAGGTAAGCTCTAAATAAGTTTTAAGTAGTGGGTTTTTTGGGGTGCCAGGAAAAAATTATTCTGACATTTGTTAGAAGGATAAGGAAGGCTGTATTGAGGACTATTGCAATAGGCATTGCTGTATTGTCTGTTGCTGTAGGGGAGAGAAATCAGGCTTAATTCCAAATGCAATAAAGACAGCTAGGGATTGGGACCCCTGTGTGGCACAGTCGGTTAAGAGCCCAACTCTTGGTTTTGTTTTGGGTCCTGATCTCAGGGTCATGAGATCGAGCCCCATGTCAGGCTCCACAGTTAGTTCAGAGTCTCCTGAGTTTCTTTCTCCTCTCCCTCTGCCCTTCCTGCTCATGCTCTCTCTCTCTCTCTAAAATAAATAAATCTTAAAAGAAGAAGAAGAAGAAGACTATGACAGCTAGGAATTTATAGCCCAGGAGCAGAGTGGAGAGCAATGAAAAAATCACTAAGTGGAAACATCAACGGTGGGGCTTGGTAAAAAGCAAAATTCAACTGAGTACATTTTAAAGGTCTTTTTGGCTTTGCACAATGATTCATGAATCACCTAGCATCCAGTCTAGCAGACAGAAAGAAGCTCCAAGGAGACGGGAGCAGGAACAAGGAAGTTGTTCTAGGCAGAAAAGCACGTGGTTATTGCAAGGTCACTTTCCTTACAGGGGATGACAAGGCTCTATCAGGCAGATTGCCCAACTGGGGCTGGTCGGGAAATTCCTGATTGGTTTCAGATTCCATTTCTAGGAAAGCCAAAACTGTAGTTAAGTCTTGGTTTGATGACCTGGGTCTTAGCACAAGCAACTCCATTTTGGACCTGTTGTCCTGTTTTTAACAAGAGATTCTTGATAAACCCATGCAACAGGATGCTCATTGGAGGCAAGATAGTAAAGGTGGGGGAATTCTTATCAAACTGACTTAGCAGGATTTTTGCTACAACTGCACGAGGCAGGTCTAAGACAAGGTCTGAGGATGAGACCTCGTTGAAAAGGAATCTCAGGGGAGCCTGCGTAAAGTTTGGTCAAGGAGAGAATCTTGGTCAGTGGGAACAAATAATCTATTATCTAGGATAGTCAAAGTCCTTTTAGGCGATTTTTTAGTACAATTATCAGATAACGGGTTCTTCATAGTGACTTTACAAATGAATTAAATGATAGAGGAGGGGAGGCTCATGGAGGATTTGCACTGGAGTTCAGTATCTGGGATTACATGAGACGGGGAGAAACTACATCTGAGTCCACCATCTATGTCTCCGTGAAAAGAGCTGCCACTACATGATGTTTCCCAGGAAAAGAGTTCTGCTGGAATATTTCTTGGATTTTTCACAATCCCGTCATTTTGCACGGAAAGAAGTTTTAATAACCCTGGGTACTATTGACTAGTGTTCGGAATGTGCTAAGTACATTTCTCAGCATAGACACCTATCACATTGTCTGCAACGCATGCCTCTAGCCCCTCCCTCTTCGATACTTCTCCATCCCCACTGAACACTCAGGATCCTTGGTTCTGGGGGTTCAATGCTACTGTCTGTAGAACAGTTCAAAAAAGAGAACAAGTCTTCTGGGTCCTAATCCACTATTTTAATCCAAGATTTAAAAATGCAAACAGTTTTGAGAGAGTGATTTTGAACTAAGGGGACAACATCCAGGCTGCTCTAGGGGCTGGGATAAGGCTGGTCTGGACTCCATGGCGATAAGAAGGCAGACACAATGGTCCTGTCCTTCAGGAGTTTTTGGTAATGGGGGAAAGCTGGTTGGAGGGGCACAGAGCCACTGGTACCACTGGTATGTTAGAGAACACTCAGGAGAAAGGTCAGTGCAAGTGGGAAAAGAAACCTGAGCACAAACCACCACCGAAGACTTAGAACAGTGGAGACTCGGAAAAATGTCCATTTCTACGTAGCATTCTCAGGGCTTCAAACCCTTTCAGAAGCAGAAGAGAAAAATGGCCAAAGAGAAGAAACAGAGCACCTTTCTGCAAAGGGAAAGGGAAAATTTTCCCCACATACCGCAGCCAAGGAGAGTGGAGAGCATTAAGAAGACCAAAAAGCTTTTTGCTTTTCATTTATATGTATGAATACTTTGTTGTTTCCAGTGGCAGAAAACAGTTTTCAAATTGTACTTGCAGACTGTTTTTGCTGAATAGATGCAGCCTCATTTTATCCAATCGGGAAATAATTCTTTTCAATTATAACCCTATTTGCAAACAACGCATTTTAGGAACTTTGGGAGCTGAGATGGAGTCTGGGGGTTGTGATGTTTGTATTTTCTCTATTCAGGCACACAGACTTTGGAACCTGTGTGAAAAGGCATTCTTCAGCTGTAAATGGCACAGAAAAAAAAAAAAAAAAAAAAAGAAAGCGATTCGTTTGTTCCCATCTGCAGTCTGAGGGACTTCAAGAAAGCATTCTCTGGTTAATCTGGACACGACTAACCCAGCTCAAGTGGATTCTAGAAATGACTTTAAACATAAATTGTATTCCAGTTGCTTCCATCTAAGCCACTCTCACTTCCTGGGCTCCTAGAATTCTGATTTAGCATTTCCATAACACCTCAGCGAATTAGAGGAGCTTTCTGGGTAATTAGCATGCAAATGTGCATTTCAATGCAAGATCTAGACAAGCTTTCACTCTCCTGCTGAGGGACTGATTTTGTTAGAGGGCCCTAGAAGGTGTGTTTTTCATTTAGACATGCTTCTGGCAAATTCCATGTAGGACGTAATTGATAAGGAGCCTTATGAGAGATGAGCTATATCCCCACAGCAAGTAAAAATATATATATATATCTGCGCCCTGTCCTGGGCTGCATCTGCTGGCTGTAGGACAAGCAATCAAAGACTGTTCGTTTAAAGCAATTTCTGCTTTGTATGAATTTAAAATGTTGCAAAGGGGCTTTAAAGAAAGCTTCAGTCATTATCTGCAAAATAACTGTATTAGAGGACTTTATTAAGTCTCACAATCTGACTTCATTTATTATTTCTAAGAATGACTCCCATAGGAATGAGGGAATCAAGCCTTTGTTCGGTCTTCCCTCCCAGGAAGGAGCCCCACTGGAGAGAAGTCTGTGAAGGTTTTCCCTGGTGACATTCAGGACGATGGTAGCCACGCTCTTGGGCAAACAGTTCTGCTTGGAGGCCGAAAATGTGTACCAGATTTCCAAGTTTTTTTTGTTTTGTTTTCCTTATTGCTTTTTTGTTTTGTTTTGTTTTGTTTTTTGTTTTTGTAGTGGGATATTTTTCCTGTCTGGGTTGAGATTTTGTGGATGGGAGGACCCTCTTTGTAGTGGGTGAATTCAGACCGAGCAGGGAGGATTTGGCATGTAAGGCATCAGGGCAGCTCGAAGCTTCTGGAACCATCTTTTGACAAGTAAGCGGTTGCCCATCGTTTGAGCTCCCTGTCTTTTGAACGAGGGGAAGACGAACTGGCTGCCCAGTGGTGGTGTGGGGAGCAGGGTAGCTCTGTCCTTGAATGGGTGATGATGGGGTCAGAGGATGAAAATGCACCGCTTTTTCCGCACTGGGGATTATGGGTATGCCCTTTTTTTTACACCAGAAAGGGGACAAAATGTTAACAGTGGTTAGTCACCTCTGGTTTTGGGACTGTGAGTAGAGCAGCTTCTTTATATATTTGCATAACATTTAAAAAACTCTCTACAATGAGGCTGTATTACCCATAGAATCCTAAAGCACTATTTTAACCCACCCACCCGCCATGCAGGAGGAGGTCACAGGTGTCACAGAGCTGATAATAACAGGAAGGCATCAAAGCCAGAGACCAGCCTCCTTTGGGTAAGATCTATTCCTGAGGCTCCACGAACCCGGACCGTGGCGGCCACAGCGTGGCTCCCCACTTAGGAGAACTCCCATTCTCTGCCCGGTGCTCTGAGGGGCCGCCTCTGCTCCCGGTCCTCACCTTGCTGGGCTGCGGGGCCTGCGTTTGCTGAGAGCTGCCCTTGACTGTGGTACCAGCTTCTAGCACGTTGATTTATGGAGCTATTTGGTGTCAGGTAATTGCCCATCAATATCCTATTTATCACCCGGCTTGTCATGGGTTGTGGCTGCTATTCCACAAAGCCAAGGCCTTTGAGAAAGGTCCAGGGGCTCCAAGCACAGGAAGAGGAGGTGGGAAATGTACCATGGCCAAGTTCTTTTCTCCTCACTTGGCTTATTGCTGGGCTTTCCCTTGAGCGAGGGGAGGGACGGTGGCACGTGTCCAGAGAGGGGAGCTGCTGACTGTCGCATGACTTCTGGACGCCAGGAGGCTCTCTCTTGTTCCAGCCCTTCTCCCCCTAGCATCCTTCCTAAATAAATGTGATCCGCATTGGATAGGAACAAAATCGGCTTCTTAGCAGGTCATTAAGTTTTTTTAAAAAGTACATATGAAGAGGCTGGAAAGAAATCTATCAAAACACAAAAACTCTGCGGTTCCTGGAAAACTTCTTTGCCTTATTTTCCGTTCTGTCTGCAATAAGCATGTATTTCTTACAAACAAACTAATGAATTCAACTTCCCGTTGTTTATATCTTTAAAATGCAGATTCGCAAGAGTTCATCATTTTAGAAAGAAGCCTTTGGAATTGATAGGCCACCAGAGAGCGGGCTCTGAAGAGCCTGAGGGTGTGTGGGGGCTGGTGGGGGTGGGGGGGGGGTGCTGGGAAAAGAGGATGGAAAGCAGGCTGGAAAGCCAGGCTTGGCCACCACAGGGTTTGCTGGGGTGCACCTGCCGACCCAGCACGCTGGGAGTCTCAAGCACAGACATGAAGACGCGCCCCGCTTTGCAGCACTGAATTCTTGGAAAGCCCAGCTGTTGTCTGGAGCCCTGGAGATCAGGAAACACTGGACTTCCCCAGCCCTCCCTGCCCTTGAGTTTCAAGGGCTCGGCCTGGATGCCCTTGCCACCTCCCCGCCTGGCTCTGCAGGGGGAGCAAAGGAAGCTGGAGCTCTGGAAGTTTCACAGCAGAAAGTCCTGACTCCTGACACTGAGTGATTAGAAGTGATTTTTCTTTTAAGAAAAAAGAAGCCTTTTATCATCCTTCTAGGGCTGTCAGAAACCATTCGGGCAGATTTTCCTGGTCTTGTGTTTTTAGATGCAAACGTGGGAGGGCTGAGCTGTCCTCACTCCAACTCACTTTTCCAAACTATGGGGAGAGGAGAGAGGGTTTCTGGTGTGGTCAGGGAGGTGGCTGGCTCCACTGTTCTTACATCCAGTGCGACCCTCATCGAACGGAAAGAGGCTGTGGGTAGTTTCAACCCCCAGATTCCCCTTTATGTGGATCACGTCTGAAAATCTGGGGCTCGGGACGTGGTGTGAATGGGCTTAGGAAAGTGAACATTTGCTGGATTTGTTCTCTGTGCCAGGCACTATCTATAACAGCTTTGCGTTTATTCATCAGTTCAAGTCTCATCATAACCCAATGAGAAGGGAGCATTGTCACTGCCATTTTCTGGGCGAAGAAAGAGAGAGCCAGAGTCACTCACCCAAGACCTTGCGTTCAGTGAGTAGCTGACCCAGGCTATGAACCTGGCCTTCACCCGATAAGCAGACTCTAGTCTCCCACCATGGTGTTTGCCCATGGTCATTTCAAATTTTGCTTACAGCTGTGCATAAAAGTTTTAAATATTATAATGAGATACCTTTCTAGGCATTATGCTAATTACAATGTGCTCACAATTTACATGCGTAATTAGGAGACTGGGGACTGTGTGATTCCATTGCTTGGAAAGGGAGAATACAAATATACTCTCTATGGAAACCACATACCCAAGTCCCAAGAATAGAACTAGCATACCAGCGGGTACTGGCACCCAATGGGAACTCATCATCTAAATATTCTCAAGGCCCAAGGATTTTAGTGATTGAGTATCTCAATGGTATGAATCTAAAAAGACAAGGAGTAGGGCCAACCAGTTCAAGCCTGTCCTCTTCAGTGTAGGGGAGGAGAGAGGGTATTTTTCTACCTACCTTCTTAGCTTCTCTGGCTGGAGTTCCGTAGATTGAATGACAAAATTCTCATAACAAGAGAAAAGCATGCAAATTTACCTAATATAAGTTTTACCTAATATAAGGAGCCTTCATAAGAAAATGAAGACCCTCCAGAAAGGTGAAATCTGTGTGTTTGTATACTAGGTTTGATGAAAAGTGAAAGTCATGGAAAACACATGAGGACCAAGATATGAGTTAATTGCTGTAATGTTGGAGGAAACTTAACAAATCCTCTTCGTTCAAATTCTTCTCAGAGCCCTTCAATCTCAGAGTTGGGCTGTTCCTTTCCTCTGGGCATAGAGAGAGCACCTCCCACATGAGGATCTCATGACCTGTTTTGGGGGATGCACAGAAAGTCAGGGAGATCTTCCTGTACCTGGCATTTCTCAAATTCCTTCAGCTAAAAATTTTGTCAAGTTGCCGGATTTTGGAGTAGTGTGTGAACCCTGTCATCAGTCAATGAAACTGGTGGTAACAAAATTTTAAAGCCAATGGCATCTTGCAACCAAGGCATTCAGAGCAACATGCATCTCAAGTTTCTTAGACAACTTATTTCATATATTTTTAAATTGTCTTTTTATAGAAATGAATGCACTCATTAAAAAAAATGGGGGAGGAAGCCTGGCTGGCACAGTTGGCAGACCATACAACTCATGATCTTGGGGTTGTGAGCTTAAGCCCAATGTTGGCTGTAAAAAAAAAAAAAGAAAAAAAATGTTTGGTTCTTTTTTTCAAAAAAACTTTGAATAACAGTTACTTGCAAATCTCTGCTTGGATTAATGTCTTAACATCCACACTTAACCTTTGACATTGAAACCTGAGCTAAAAGAACACTTTGGAGCACTTGCTAACGACCCACTCTGACCTTGCCTGTGGACATTTCTAGTTCATAGCTGACCTCTATAGGTTGTTGTGTTCTTTCTACATGGTGTCTTTGACAGAGATGCCAACTGTACATGAAAAATGATAACAGAACATGTCCTTGGGGAAGCTACTCTCTGAGCATCCTCTCCCAGGCTCTGAAGCTCGGCCAGTGACAGGCCAAAGGCAAGACTTGGCTTCTTTCCTGGAGTGATTTACTTTATAGCTCTGGACTAGATTCCCAGCCACACATCATTCCCAGTCTAGCCCAGGCCTTCGGGACTATGCCAATAATGTAATGGTGAAGCTAAAACTAAGCATAAAAGGAATCAGATGGTAGGTATTTAAGAGAGAAACCCAAGGCTTCCTCATTTCTTCATTGTCTTTCTATGGGATTTCATATTCGTGAGCATATTCTCTGAATGTGTTGGTGTAGCAGTGGCACATGGCAATCCTGAGTCCCAGGGCACTCATTTAGTAAAGAACATGAGCGAGAAGGGAGCATTTGAGTTATCCTATAAATGTTTTTAACTCACCAATAATGTCTGTGTAGCTAGTAATCGTGGCTCCCGGCATGGAGAGAGCTTTCCTGTTGCTCAATTTTGTGCTGATCCTTAAAGCCAGGTAGGGTGATTTCCATATTATTACTTCTGAGTGGGGGCAGTGATGTCCATCTCTGGCAATTCTTAGCTTCCTTTTTATTTTTTATTTTATTATTGTTTTGTTTGGCTAGAGAAAATAATTGCATAATGAAAATCTCATCTCATCAAACAATTAAGTTCTCTCTCTCATCCTAATCCTTAAAGGAATAAATAATTGCATACAAGCCAAGCTTTTTATTCTGTAAGCCTCTATCCTATTGATCTGTCTTTCTGCATTTCTATTTATGTATTAATAAAGTTAAGAGATCAAAAAAATTTTCCCCGAAAACAAATAAACGAAATCACACAGAAAATTGTGTATGTAGAATTGACTTTCAATGATTTAGCAGATAAATGACTTGATAACAAAAATATAAATGCATTCATCTGAGGTTTTCAAAAGTTTTTTTCCTAAAAGTAAAGACTATAGAATCAAAGAGGAAAGATAGACACTACGATTTTTCAAAGAAAGGAACCTATAAATAACTAATTGGACTATCACTTGATTTGTATGTCAGATATGTAAGTACTTAGAGAGAACACTGTTTGTTTCAGCTGTTCTCATCAGTATGATTAATGACTACTTAAAAGTGCTTGATTCCATTTGTATGCCAGCTGTTCTTGTGTAAAACAAACTGGGACTTTCTCAAGATAATCAGAGTCGGACTGTCTGCAGGATTTGGGGGCTGATACCTATGAGCTGGAGAAGGAAATTGATGGCTCTCAGCTCATCATCCTGAGGTCAGACCCAGACACTCGTGACTGAAATATACTCAAAGCAGATGCTCACTACAAGGGCCTGCTCCTTTGCAGAATTTGGGTGATGGCGAGATCTCAGCCAATATGGAGCATTTGCGTGCTGTTAGCAAGTTAACAACGACCTGAGAAGTCTTCACGACACAGATTACTTGAAAAGGTAAATATGCAAGAAGAATCATTCAAAATCACAGGCAAGCTGGGCCAAACAGCAGTATAAAATCATTAAACCACGGAAGCAATGCTCCACTCTTTCCCAATGAAACAATCACGACAGGTTGCATCCTGTGGGTAGGCAAGGTGATGGTTACGTGGGAACGCACAGAGGCAATGAGGATGATTTCAGACAAAATCTCCAAAGAGAGGGAGCGGTTCTGACTTTTCATTCCCCATTGCATAAATTCAAAAGTGGCGGTGCAGTCATCATCTCTTCTACACTGAAAGGTAGAGGGAAACCAGTACCTAATCGGAGATGGCAGTGTTCTTCTTGACCCCATGGCTGCTCTCATAAGCACCCAAGTGAAAATGAAAATCCCTTTTCAGTCTTTAAAGTCAGTTAGTTTAAGGCATCAAGACAGTCAACAAATATCGCTCAAGACAGTCAACAAATATCGCTCAGTTGCTTGTGCCGGCAACTCTCTGCCAGTAAGGGATTTGCCAGACCTGAAATAGCTTTCCATCTCATTGGAGGAGATCAAAGCATAAGAGCTAACAATTGTTAGCTGCTTACAAGGGTTAGCTCCGTACTGAGCACATTATATGTGCTGTCTTATCTATTCTTCAGAGCAACTTTATGAAGTCACTACTATTATTACATCCTCATTTTAAAGACAAGAAAATCAAAACATTTGCTCAGCATCCCACAGCTAAGAATGGCAGACAGAGGACACAAACCCAAGTTTTTCCAACTCCAAGGGCACGTGTGCTCTCAACCCGATAGTTACATGTGTTAGGAAAATGGCAGTGCCGGGCAGGAAGCATATGGGGAGAAGCCAGAAAGAGTGCCGAAGATAGGGTTGTAGAGGTCATGAGAAGAGTGAGAGGCATGGGGGAGCTTAGGGGAGACAGTGAGGCTTATCTGAATTTGGGTTGAACTTGCAGACAAAAGATTAGTGGATGATATTGAGGATAACTACCATACTTTCTCACCAACACTTCTTTGACTCGAAAGAAAATTTGGACGCATGAGTTATTGAGCTGATACACAAGTCATTGAACTGATCTATAATGTATTTACACAACATTTTATAAAAATGTATATTTTATAAAAAAATATATATATGAAAATTATAGAGACAATGGCTAGGATAGGTTTTCATATCCATGTGTTAATTATCTCTATTTTATACATGAGAAATTCCATAAAGCCTTTGATATTATAAGAATTGATCAGGCTTCTGGGAGACAAATCTCCATGAGTCTCCTTTGTTTCTGTGTGTCTTATAAACAGAGGCTTCCTAACTTCCCTTTGTTCCAGATTATCTTTTCAAGGATGTTGGCACACAGCCTGGAAAGATATGGTGTCTCCCTCTGGTGAAAGGGCAGGTAGGCTTACTGCCTATTATAAAAGAATGGGCTCTCTAAGCCCAGGGTCCCCCTCCTGAAATGCAATCCACTGCACTTATAGGCATCCTTCCGGGTCTATCCGGGTTATCCCCATGACACCTGGGAGTAAGGAGAATTAACCCACTGCCCTGGCTCATGCTGCTTGCTGTGCTATGAGTAACAAAGCCCTTTGTCTCTAACCCAGGAGTCTCATGTCTTACGCCAGTAACCATGAAACCATGGCAGTTAACTTGCCACTGGGGTAAAATCTCAGGCCCTTCACACTTTAGAAGACAGGAAAATTTCTTTTCTAGAGAGGTCAAATTTGTCAAATTTGTCCTCATCCTTATAGAAAAATAAGGCATGTGCTTTGGCATCTGTTAGATTAATATCAAGTAGGTCCATCTTAGAGCCTAAAGAAATAAAGGAAGACAAAATGGCAGTAGGTGGGGGGCGCCCTTGAATGTTAGCCAGGTGCTCAGAGACGAGGCTAAGTAGAGTACTACTGTTCCCATGTCCATACTCTTAAAATGCTCATCACTGAAAGCAAGGGTTGACGGACTGGCCCATGAACCAAATCTGGCCCACACCTTTTTCAGTAAGTAAATTTTTATTGTCTAGGCATTATTGGTAGTGCTTTGTGTGTGACAATAGCAGAACTGAATGGTTGCAACAGAGACTCCATGGTTTGCAAAGCCTAAAATAATTACTGTCCGGTCTTTTCCAGAAAACACTTGGTGACCTCTGGTCTAAAGAAATAAACAGATTCATGTAGAATAAAGAATTCCCCCAAAATGTGCTGAAGAGGTATGAGCAGAACATGATGTGGGCATAAAAAAGAGAGCCATAAACACAGGCACATTCATGTTTGTCCACACACACACACACACACACACACAGACACACAAGCATGTACTCACGTGTGTACACGTCCCTTCCTGCCCCTAATCATACACCTGTCATTCGCCAGGTGGTCTTATTTCATCTCCACAGCTGGGCTAATTAGGCATATAGATTTGGGAGGAGAGCCGCTGGAGACAAATTCGGTCCAAATTTAAAACTTTGCTACTTACTAGCTGAGGGATTTTTTGATAAGTCACTTAACTTCTTTGAACCTCAGTCTTGTTACTTGTGAAATTCCTACACTTACAGGGTCCATGGAAGGATCACACAGAGGCATGAAATATTTGTTATTGTGTATCCCCATTTCCCAGCAGAGGAACTGAGGGACAGAGAGGTTGGGTATTTTTTTAAGGTCGCATAGGTAGGAAAAGGTAGATGCACAACTTAATTTCAGCTCTGGCTTTAAAATCTGGACCTTATTACTGCTATTATATTGCCTCTCAATATTATAGAATTCACACGTAAAATCACAATAGAATTTACCCTTTCTGACAATACTTATTTTTAAAATTGTGACTTGTGGGTTGTTTATTGGCAGATCCTACAGATCTCTTGTCCTGTCTGGGTTCTGCAAGAGCCTTATTTGAATTCATTATATTAATATATTCCCACCTAAGGCTTTGATGGTTATCCTTTGAAGTCAAGTCCATTTTTATTATTAAAATAATAACATTCATGGTTTTAAGAGTATAAGTCTAAGCAAAGCTTTTGCCAGTTATTTATATAACAATGTTCCGGTAATTTTAATGAGAGAATAGTGCTTTTAAATACTAAACTGTAGATAAGTGATTTGTTACTATTGCATTGTTTTAAGAATCAACCCCCAAACAGTGATATTTTCCATATAATTCTCATAGAGTCCATTGATCCTACCCTGAGCAGGGCTGAGTTAGAGGGGGGAAGAAAGCAATGATCACCACCAGTATGTATATTCCAGGCTTTCTGTGAAGACTTCTAAAGGAAAATGTACCATCTCCCCAAACCCCTTAAGTTGTATCCCCAGACACCCCTTGGGCAGAGGAATAGCCTGGTAATAATCTTGCTGTGAAACAAGTTAGCATATTTGGAGAATTCTGTGTCAATAAAAAGAAAAGGTCAGTACTCATTTGATTTTACATATTACTTTGAGCATCTAGAAAAGTGTTTCTCATTGATGACAATGCCACTTCTTTGACAAGGAAACAATACATTTGCCATCTGATGTGCGCTACTTAAAGTGCAGTATAGTCTCGAATCCTCGTTATGATACCTGCCCCAGAGTCGGAGGCCTGGGGAAAGAATTTTACTTAACTGTCCGTTTCTCCATGCATAGCTGCTTTAAAAAGTTAGATATTAATTTTAGGGGCGCCTGGGTGGCTCAGTTGGGTAAACATCCGACTCTTGATTTCAGCTCAGGTTATGATCTCAAGGTCATGGGATCAAACACCACCTTGGGCTCTGTGCGGGGTGTGGAGCCTGCTGAAGATTCTCTCTCCCTCTCTCCCTTTCTTCCTCCCCCCACCTCTAAAGATATTAATTTTTTTTAAGATTTTTTATTTATTTGTCTTAGAGAGAAGCGAGAGCAAGCACAGGCAGACAGAGTGGCAGGCAGAGGCAGAGGGAGAAGCAGGCTCCCCGCCAAGCAAGGAGCCTGATGTGGGACTCAATTCCAGGACGCTGGGATCATGACCTGAGCCGAAGGCAGCCGCTTAACCAACTGAGCCACCCAGGCGTCCCGTCAGATATTAATTTTAATGAAATGGTTTGATCTCCAGAAGAGAAACTGTGGCTTTTGATTCTGACAGAATAACAACAAGCTACTTATAGATTGTTTTGAAACCTCACAGCCACAATGGCTGCCAGAGTTTGCACACTGGCAGGTGTGCAGGGTAGGATTTAGGTGACAGGGTAGGATTCTAACTCAGATCTTCTTGGTTCCAGACATTACCCAATATTTCCTGGATCTAGTTCTGACCAAATTACATGGTATGTCAGCACAAAGCAGGTGATTCCTGCGTTGGTGGTGTAGTGGTTAGCACAGCTGCCTTTCAAAACAGGTAATTCCTGAAGAAGATCCTCGGCCTTTTCTCCTCCCACTGCAGTGGCTTAGAAGGTCCTATATTCCAGGCTGCTATTGGCCTGAGTCCTTGGGTGACTGTGTGAAGCAGAGCCCCTCTACCGACCTCTGTTTGACATGTAATGTGATAAAAGACAAGCTCCTGAGATCTGGGAATTGTTTGTTGCCACTGTATAGATGTCTTATTTAAATACTGTTGTTTTTGGCTATTCTCTAAGTGCATTGTCTTTTCCTCACTGGTTTATAGAAACTCTTTGTTAAGGATATTGACATGGTGTCTGTTAATGTATGCTGCAAATATTTTCCTCCTATGGTTTTCCTTTTTTTTTTTTTTTGCCAAACAAATATTTTTGCTTATGCTGTATTTTTCTGAACAGAAATTTAAAGTTTTATAGAGCTAAACTTGTCAGATATTTTCTTCTATGGCTTCTAGTTTATCTGTCAGAAATAGAGGATGTTCCTTTGCTAAGATAAAAATTTTCTCATAGTCATTTTTAAATAAGTTATCATTGTGCTATCATTGTGCCTTGCTCCTGGCAGAGGATTAGAATTAGAATTAGATTTATCAATAATAAATCTGTGTGTATATATATGTATATATACACATATATAAAGATTTCATTTAAAAAATTTTTATTTATTCATTTGACAGAGAGAGAGAGACGGAATGTGCCCAGCCAGGGGGAATGGTGGGCAGGAGGAGGGGGAGAAGGAGGGTCCCCACTGAGCAAGGAGCCAGATATGGGGCTTGATCCCAGGACCCCGGGATTGTGATCTGAGCTGAAGGCAGACACTTAACCCACTGAGCCATGTTTTATATATACATATAAAATATGTATCTGTGTCTGTACTCTTGATATTGTTCTATTTTTATGCCCATTCCATACTAATTTCTTACCACTTTTTAATATATGTTCTGATATATGATGCACCCAGTTCCTCTTCATTTATTGCAAATATTATTGGCATGCACATGCATTCATTCTTCCAGATAAAGTTTCCTATCTGTCAGGTTTCATAAAAGGCAATGTGCTGGGATTCTAAATGAGATACTAAATGTATATATTAATACGGGAAGCACTGAAATCTTTATATTGCTGAGTTTCCATCAAGGAAAATGATGTGTATCTTCATTTATTCAGATCTCATGAAATAGTTTTCCTTATTAAATCTATTTCTAGGTACTTTATACCTTGTGTTGCTATTGTGAACATGTTGTCTTTTGGTAACACAAAATAGATGAACTTCGAAGAACTGTCTCCAAATAGAATTTAAACTCAAACCTGCGCAATAATTTCCCAGAAGCCAGCTGAGAGAGACATTATACACAAATGTTTCTTAGATGAGAAAAGGGGCGGGGGATGGCCCTTGGCCTGTACCAGGCTGAAAAATACATTGTCTACCCGAACCGCAGCACAGTGGCTCCGACGGGAACTTTCGCTTCATTCCCTCTTGCCGTTAGGCCATTGCCTACAAAAACCCTTTTCAGGACTTACTAGGAGGTTGTTTTTCAACGATGTTCTTTTCTATATTACATTTGTCATCTGTATGAAGCTCCCAAAGAGGAATTCCCCTGGTCTTTGTTCCTCCTGAGAAACTGCTTTGTGCTTTTAGCCAGCGGACCCTATTATAAATCATGTAACTGATAGCATTTCCCACTGCCTTGTCTGCTAGAGAGCTTAGCGTCAAATTTTCACCCACTGCTAACAAATGCATGGGATTTTCATGGATGCATTTGAATTCTAAGCTTATTCCTGGTCTTGTTGAACTTGCTTTCCAACACTTACGCCTGTTTTTCATTTATTTTTATCTTGTTACATCTTACATATCTTTGTAATCCACTCTAAATGTGTTCTGGATCAAAACAGACTTGAAAATGCTTAGACGGGTTTGCATCCTATAATCCATGCCCCAGTTCACGAAATTGCATGATAAATATAATTACCACACCATTTGATATAAAGAACTTTATTTTGAAATAAGGAAATACAAATTCTTTGAAGTTATACATCGGTTCATACAGAATCATCTCAGCCTTCATTTCTAAAACCAAGCTGACTTTTAAAAACCTTCTAGTAAAATGATTACAGTAAACTTGAGACTTAAAGTCAGGCTAGGATATGTGTACTTTAGGACAGTCATCATATTACTAGTTTTTATTTCTCTTTTAAAATGTGTGTTTGTTCCCTGTTTCGCTCTCCATACTCAGAACACAATTTCTCACAAAGATTTACTCTCTTTTCCTTATCTGAAATTTTCCAAAAAAGGATTTTTAGGCTACACAAATGCAAACAGCTCATTTCATGGCCCAGCATGAAAATGTGTAAAAGCAAATCAGAATTGTTTTTAACTGGAGGTATATATTTAAGTAAAACACAGACAGGACAAAAGACACAGTTTATGGGAATAGGTTTTAGAAAGATTTTTAGTTCAGTGACATATATTAAGTGATTTCTTAATAATACATTTTTTATAGTGGGAACAACAAATTTTTAGAATTTGTAATACTAAAATCGATCTATAGATATTCGAACTATCAATACTCTGACTTAGTGAGACAAGACATAGTCTTAGTGACTTAGTCACTTAGTCTTAGTGACTGAAGACATAAAATACTATTGAATTTATTTAACCTAGTGTTCCTAAAGCTTCTGGACATGACAGGCATGAGGCCATGGGATTGTCCCTGGAATAGCGGTCAGCAGCTAGGTGTTTTACCACAAGGTTCCCAAAGGGCAGAGGCTCCTCAGGAAATAGTGGGATGGATGAATTTTGACAATAATAAACTTTACATGAGGGTCAGTGTGCGTAATAGGATCTAACCAGACTGAACTCTTGCCAAGAGCCTGAAATCAGAACCACCACCAAGTTCAATCCACGTGTCCTCGTTTCTACACAGAGAGAACATTTCTAATACTTTTATTTAAAGAAATAAAATCAATCGGTGAACTTCATAGGAAGTGTACATAATACATTTCTTGTGTGAACCCTTTTTTTGTTCTTTTGGTAGCTTAGAGATATATGTAAAGATCCGCTTCTTTACTTTTTAACTTCATCAGCCCGCCTGGATGGAACATGAGGTCAACGATATACACCTCAGGGGGAGGGAGAGCCCCAATCAGTCCCTTACGAGTTTCATTCATCAACTTAATTTCATTCCAAGCTCTGCCATACTCCCCACGAACCAGAGAGCAGCCGATGCCAATTTTATCAGCCAGCGCCTGTGGGAGAAAACACAAGAGCAACCAAAAGTGGGGAGGGAGAGGGACGGGGAAAAATCCTTAGCCGGAAAACCCACCTTGTTGAAGGTGAAACGTACAACTCTTGCAAAGAAGGGCTTAGAAAGGAGGCTGAAAAAAATGCGAAATGTTGTGATAGGAGCAAATATAGTATGATAAGTTCCCTTGTTCCCCGAGATCCTGTAGACTCAAAATCTCTGTGTAGGTCCTGCTGGGAAGTGACATTTTTCAGGCAGTTACGCTGCATTGTATCAGCACAAGATTGATAACGTCATTGGAGAAAAGCTATTCCACGGGCTTTCAGCACTACCACGCCTATCAATCTTTCTATGTTTCTAGGCTGCTCTGTGGGTGTGATATGCAGTGGGATAGAATGGAGGGATCAAATTGGTGGGGACCTTTTCCTGGCTGATTTATTCTGTGTGATGGGGACGGTGCCGTGCGCCATGGGTCCGTCCTTCTTGGGCTGCCTGATGCCACTTCCTCTGGAGTGGCTTATGGCCCTTGGAAGTGCTCTCTTCAGTTTGCCCTGATTTTGAGGTTATTTTAAAAAGTGTCTTTAAAATAATCTGGAAACTTCTTAGCCACATCGTAGCATCTTAGCCACTTTCTAGTTGATGTCAACTCGGGCAAATGACTCAGCCTCCCTGTGCTTCCATTTCTTCAGCTGAGAGATGAGAACAACAGAAGAGCCTCCTTCCTAGCGGGGTGTTTGTGGAGATGAAGGGGACGAATGCGTGACAAGTGTTTAGAGTTATGAATGCTGCAGAGTGGGGACTCAACAAGGGTTCCCAGTAGTAGAAGGCAAGAATTGTGTGGTTTTAATAACCCATGTATATAGTAACGTGATTTATTGATTATTTACAATGTATTGACTACACCGGGTAGACTTTTCTGGGTGGACCAAGATGATTAAGACATGGTTGTCCCTCTTAGAGCCTTCCGTCCTATCTAGTCTGAGCCTGCCTGATAGTCAACTCCAATACAACAGTATCCAAATGGATGGCGTTCTGTGGTATCATCATTTATAATAAGAAATACACATTGGGTCTTTGTCCCATTTCTGGCATGGAACTCCTAAATCCTTGGGATCTCCTAAGCGATGAGAACCATAAAAGTGTCTTTATGTTTATGAGGTGACTTCTGGACCACACTTAAGGATGGGGGCTGTCTGGCAGGGGAACCAATCTTAATTGGAGGGTTACAACATTCAGTCCCACCCCCACCTCTGGGGAGAGGAGAGGGGTTGCAGGTTGAATGCAATGATTTCATCAATTGTGCCTATGAAATGAAGCTTCCCTGAAAACCCAAAAGGCAAGGGTTTGGAGAGCTTCTGGGCTGGTGACCATGTGGAGATCCAGGGAGTGTGGTGCACCTGGAGAGGGGCACCTAGGCTCCAAGCCTTCTCCCCATACCTTTATCCATGCATCTCTTCCATTTGGCTATTCCCGAGTTATATCCTTTTATGATAAACTGGAGATTTAGTCATCCAAATGTTTCTGAGTTCTGTGAGTGCCTCTAGCAAATTAATCAGCCCTGAAGGGGCTGTGTTCTCGGGAACCTCCAATCTACAGCAGCACAGATGACAACTGGCGCTTGGGACTGGTTGGCTGAAGTGTGTGTGGCAGGGACGGGACAGTGTTGCAGGACCGAGCCCATAACCTGTGGCATCAGATGCTGTCTCTAGGTGGGTAGTGTCGGAATTGAGTTGCATTGAGCTAGCTGATGTTGGAGGACTGGCTGGGTGTATAAAACTGCCCCCTAACCCCGGGTCTGCCACCCCTCCCCTCATTGGAACTGGTACTTGGATCCTCTTACATTCATTGTCTAGTGGGGTAGAGAGTTGAAAATAAACATGTTTTCTGAAATAATATTTATTGCTCTCTTAACTCCATGTCAAGGCCCTTTAAATCATCAAAATAATTCTATAAAATAGATGATGTTTTCCCATTTTAGATAGCATTTCTCATTTTATGGAGAGTAAAACTGAGGCCAGATCACTTTCCCGAGGAAGGTCACCATAAGTGGTGACCTGATGTGGAAGCCAGGGAATCTGTCCCCAGAATCTGAGCTCCTAAGCTCAGGGTGATCCTGCCTCCCACTGAGTGGAATGAATTTCCAGCTGAAAGTCTCCATCTTCTCTGTGAAGTGGGAAACAAGGTCGTCTGCTCCAAGAAAGAGGCAGAGATGAAAGTGTTAGTAGAAGGACAGGCAGGTGTAGGGCAGAGCTGCTGAGGAGAAAAGGGAAAGCTTGTGACCAGGAGCTGGAAAAGAGTGGCCAGGCTACATGACTGTCCATGTGAGTTGGGGATGCTGACTTGGCTGTGGCATTCCCCACTGTCAAGTTCCAAAGCCCGAGCATCACGGTGAAAAGGGCAAGCAATCCGACTGGGCCGTGAGGGAGCCCTACATTGAAGAGGGGTT